>NC_048580.1:44877127-44979627 GCF_013265735.2 Oncorhynchus mykiss
AAATAGTCACATTTAAAAGCAGATAAAACATACTAAATCTATGGCATGTTATTCCGTTTACGGCTACGTACCAATGAAAAACTCAACAGTAAGTGTTGCTACTTTTGAACTTTGAGGTATTATTCATCTAGCTAGCATGCTAGATTCGTAAATCAATGATAGGGCTGCAAGGATGCTAGCCTCAGACAGTGATGATGACATGAGTGCTAACATGCTAGATGCTAAACTCAGACAACGCGGGCAGCGGCCGGGAAACCTGAGATACCCGATCCTCAGCAGCCCAGTTAATCTGATCAGCAACACTTTGTTCAAGCGTGTCTTATTTAAAGAGGACAGCACTCCTGCCTAGCTAGCCCAAACATCAGCCATATCCACTTTCACCATGCAGAGACCCACCCAGGGAGCCCGGCCTGTTATCTGATCCACACCAAACCTTTCCGACCCGTCACCCCTCAGGCACAACAATGCATACCTGGCTCATATTCATTAGTCCACACCATGGCAAAATGTTTTGCTGTGGATAAGAACGTCTGCTAAATGACTCAAATGTAAGAGACATGTCTTTGAGTATAACAGACGTACAGTTGAAGTCGGAAGTTTACAAACACCTTAGCCAAATACATTTAAACTCAGTTTTTCACAATTCCTGCCATTTAATCCGAGTGAAAAGTCCCTGTCTTAGGCCAGTTAGGATCACCAATTCATTTTAAGAATGTGAAATGGCAGAATAATAGTAGAGATAATGATTTATTTCAGCTTTTATTTCTTTGCCTTTAAATTGTTTAACTTGGGTCAAACGTTTCGGGTAGCCTTCCACAAGCTTCCCAAAATAAATTGGGGGAATTTTGGCTCATTCCTCCTGACAGAGCTGGTGTAACTGAGTCAGGTTTGTAGGCCTCCTTGCTCACATACGCTTTTTCAGTTCTGCCCACAAATTTTCTATAGGATTGAGGTCAGGGCTTTGTGATGGCCACTATAATACCTTGACTATGTTGTGCTTAAGCCATTTTGCCACAACTGTAAGTATGCTTGGGGTCATTGTCCATTTGGAAGACCCATTTGCGACCAAGCTTTAACTTCCTGACTGATGTCTTGAGATGTTGCTTCAATATATCCACATAATTTTCCTCCTTCATGATGCCATCTATTTTGTGAAGTTCACTTCTTATGGCGGTTTTGGAGCAGCGGTTTCTTCCTTGCTGAGCGGCCTTTCAGGTTATGTCGATATAAGACTGGTTTCCTCCAGCATCTTCACAAGGTCCTTTGCTGTTGTTCTGGGATTGATTTGCACTTTTTGCATCAAAGAACGTTCCATCTCTAGGAGACAGAATGCGTTTCCTTCCTGAGCGGTATGACAGCTGCGTGGTCCCATGGTGTTTATACATGCGTACTATTGTTTGTACAGATGAAAGTGGTACCTTCAGTTGTTCTCAAGGATGAACCAGACTCGTGGAGGTCTACAAAAAAAACATTTGAGGTCTTGGCTAATTTCTTTTGATTTTCCCATGATGTCAAGCAAAGAGGCACTGAGTTTGAAAGTAGGCCTTGAAATACATCCACAGGTACACCTCCAATTGACTAAAATGATGTCAATTAGCCTATCTCAAGCTTCTAAAGCCATGACATAATTTTCTGGAATTTTCCAAGCTGTTTAAAGGCAGTCAACTTAGTGTATTTAAACTTCTGACTCGCTGGGAATTGTGATACAGTGAATTATAAGTGAAATGATCTGTCTGTAAACAATTGTTGGAAAAATGACTTGTGTTAATTCACAAAGTAGATGTCCTAACCGACTTGCCAAAACTATAGTTCGTTAACAAGAAATGTGTGGAGTGGTTGTAAAACGAGTTTAAATGATTCCAACCTAAGTGTAAGTAAACTTCCGACTTCAACTGTATGTAAACTTTCCCCCAGTGGTGCTGTCACCTGTAGAAGAGGTGATATAAATCATTTTAGAAGACATGATCAAGTACCTTCTACTCGTCCTATCCTCTTTCCTACATGATATCAGTAACAGACGAGCAGATCATGAGAAACCCGCAATAAAGTCAGGGGTATACAAGAACCAGAACACACCCTGAGACAGTGAAACCCTAGTCAAGGTTACCATACTCCCAAGTCATGGTAACCTAGTCACGAGGAAGCCTGGAAATTGAGATTTGTGAAACCCAAACAGACTGAGCGCAGCCATAGCTAACAGCAGTGCAGCCATAGTGTTGTCCTCCTGAGGGAACTGTCCATGCTGCTGGTGTTAATAAGAGCCGGGACCTTGGCCAGCAGGGGAGGACGTTGACACCAGTCACCAGGTGACCTCCCAGTCAGTCAGCTAAAACCCACACAGCCCCGGCGAGGGGAGAGAGAAGACACTCGGCAGCTCAGCTAGCAGCTAAGCCCTGTCTACCTGCTACCCCCTGCCTCAGGTGGCCCCGCTTATCTAAACCCCTAAAACACACACGCCGACACACCCGGTGGGCCTTAACCCCCACTGAGCCAACAGCTGTTCTCAGCAGCACCAAACTGTCTGTACCATATGCACCAGAACACTGCCATGACTGACTGAAACACACACTGGGTGAATGGGTAAAAGGATGTGAAGAACACATGACATTGCATTCCACTGTGCTGTAATTCAATGTAATTCAACACAACAAGAGATGCTATTTGGACGTGGCACAACTGCATGCCAACAAACTGCAGGTCCCTCACCTTCGCCCCTCAGCCCTGACCCTAACATCTGAAGTGGAGGGAGGCTTGTGTTCTGTTTTCCCAACCGGTAACCATTATCCTTTAATGAATAACACCGGTGCTCAGTCTGACCTGAGGCAGCTACCCCTGGGGTCTGGAGGACTACGGTCTGGCTGCATTCTTCCATACGCTGACCTAGCCTAGCGGTTAAGAGCGTTGGGCTAGTAACCGAAAAAAGACGCTGGTTCAAATCCCAGAGCCGGCAAGGTGAATAAACTCTACTGTTCTGCCCTTCAGCAAGGAAGTTAACCCCCAACAACAACTGCTTCCCAGGTGCTGATCATGTCAATTATGGCAGCCCCACGCACCTCACTGATTCAGAGGGGTTGGGTTGAATGCATTCAGTTGTGCAACTGACTTGGTATCCCCTTTCATCTGGCCCCTACCTGCCCTAGCATTGACTCTCTGATGCTGTAGTGCAGGGGGTCAACCTCATTCCATGCGGGGCCGAGTGTCTGCTGGCTTTTGGTTTCTCATTTAAATGTGTCCAATTAATACCTAAACAACCAGGGGAGGTCCTAACTAATCTGTGACCTTAATTCATCAATCAAGTACAAGGGAGGAGCGAAAACCCACAGATACTTGGCCCATCGTGGAATGAGTCTGACACGTGCTGCAGTGTCTTTCACAGTTCTAGTGCTACTCCTTCTCTCTCCATTTCTCTCTCGCTCCCCCATCCCGCTCTCTCTCCTTGTCCCCCTCTCTCCCTCTCGCTGTCTATCTCTCTCACCCTTTCTCTCTCTCTCCCCCTCTCCATCCGCCCTCTCCCTGTCTCTCTCTCCCTGGGCCAGTGTGATTGTGTAATGGTATAACATGGCGCTGACCTTGTGCTCCGTGTTAGCTGCTACCCTGGCCTCCGCAGCCTACTCACTGGCTCTCTGACGGCCCATAATGAAAGAGCCTGGAGCCTCGAGACAGTCACATTGCAGAAAGGCAGCCAAGCAGGGTTTTAAATGGACACAGGCACACCTGCATGGGTTTTAAGTGGAGACTGCTGCCTCTGCTGTGTCTCTACAGTATGTGGTCCAGGGTTCAGAGGTGGAGCAAGGCTCTATTTTCCTCGGGAGTCAATAGGAGTTAGACATTATGAGCCCGGGTAAATGAGCGTTATGGGGCTTGTAGAGAAGTAGCATAGGGCCTACTGCAGTGTGATCTGAGTAAAGGCAGGAGAAATCAGGAGGATATGTTACACTGTGTGGTTCAGGCATGATAGGAACCGGTCTCATCCCATTATCACACCCTCTCCCTCTGTCTCTACTCAGCCATTGGACAGTAGGGCAGGGGAGGCGGAGGTAAAACCCTGAGATCCACCCACCAGAGAGATGCTGAGGCTGGGGGTAGGACGGCTGGGACCAGAGTTGCTGATGAGCTGGTAATGACTTTAAAGGGGAGTGTTATTAACAGAGGTCTGAAATATAATCCCACACTGTTAACACGGTATCACTATTCATTAGAGTGATGGGTGGGGATGGGTACGGTTTTGAGAGAGAGAGAGAGAGAAAGAGAGAGAGAGAGATGAGGAGGAGGAAATGGAAAATGAGATGAGAGATGGTGGTGAGTGGCTCTATTCCAGGGTCAGAAACTCATTATACACCTATATATGACTCCTACTGTCTGAATGACCCACAACAGCGTAGTGTAACAAATGTGTTTCATACAAATGACTACACTTCCTCCAAATAGTCATAGATACATTGTTATGTCATGGATATACTGGGGTTGAATATTCATACGTTTTGCCACAAACTACGTCGAACAAATGTTTTTTATAATACGTATAAAAAGGTAGCCGTAAACATTTATTGATCTCATAAAAAAGGCTATTAACAGAATCGTGTCAGAGGCAAGCTGTATTCTCAGAGGCCTGATAACTACAGTTGTTTGTCAGATGAGAGGGGGGAGAGAGAGAGAGAGAGAGAGAGAGAGGGAGAGAGAGACAGAGAGAGACTGAGAGCTAAAAAGCTGTCCTTTACTGAAACATCAGTCCCTCTCTCTGTTCTGTTCTGTTCTGTCTGAGTGTTTGCCTTCCTTCAGAGAGATGACAGTGTTGCTTTTCATCAAACTAAAACTGAAGTTTCCTGAAGATCCAGTGGATGCCGCGTCGCTTGAAGAAAAACTGAAAAGGCAACGCTTGAGAAATAACATTTTCCACTTAAAATGAGAAACATGTTCTGCCTTCCTCCAGCTGTCTCCAGGCATAAAGTTCACAAGCAATCAAATACATGACAAACTAATGTCTTCTAACCTCACATGATTGTAAACTAAGAAAATAAAGTGATCTATTGCTGTATATGCATCTGAAAACAGCATTGAAACTTTAAATAAAGAGAGAATATGGAATATCAAATCAAACTTTATTTGTCACATGAGCCGAATACAAGCGTAGACTTTACCGGGAAATGTTGACTTACAAGCCCTTAACCAACAGAGAAGAGTTAAGAAATGATTTACCAAATAAAAGAAAGTAAAAAACGTATAAAAAGTAACCCAATAAAATAACAATAACGAGGCTATATACAGGGGGTACAGGTACGAGTCAGTGTGTGGGGGTACAGGTTAGAGGTCATTTGTACATGTAGGTAGGGGTGAAGTGACTATGCATAGATAATAAACAGCGAGTAGCAGCCGTGTACAAAACAAATGGGGGGGGGGGGGGGGGGGGGGGTCAATGTAAATAGTCCGGTGGTCATTTGATTAATCGTTCAGCAGTCTTATGGCTTGGGGATAGAAGCTGTTAAAGAGCCTTTTGGTCCTAGACTGGCGCTCCAGTACCGCTTACCGTGCAGTAGCAGAGAAAACAGTCTTGGGTGACTGGAGTCTCTGATAATTTTGTTCCTATGGTTTTTGAAAAACACCCATGGTCGGTTAAATAATAAACTTAACCAGGCCCTGATTACAGTGAGAAGCTTCCTCCTGAGTGGACAGCTTGATGAAAACCAATCAACATTCAGTTCCCCAAGAAAGTAGACCAAATCAAATCAAATGTATTTATAAAGCCCTGCTTACATCAGCTGATATCTCAAAGTGCTGTACGGAAACCCAGCCTAAAACCCCAAACAGCAAGCAATGCAGGTGCAGACCTCTCTATGTACATCACACACACTATCAAGCATTTCACACATATTATTTAGATACTGACTGCGCTCCGGTACCACTTGCCGTGCTGTAGCAGAGGAAACAGTCTACGACTTGGGTGACTGAACAACAGCAAAGGACCTTATGAAGATGCTAAATCCACAGTAAAACAAGTCGTATATCAACATAACCTGAAAGGCCACTCAGCAAGGAAGAAGCCACTGCTCCAAAACCGCTATAAAAAAGCCAGACTACGGTTTGCAACTGCACATGGGGACAAAGATCATACTTTTGGGAGAAATGTCCTCTGGTCTGATGAAACAAAATTAGAACTGTTTGGCCATAATGACCATCGTTATGTTTGGAGGAAAAAGAGGGAAGCTTGCAAGCCGAAGAACACCATCCCAACCGTGAAGCACAGGAATGATAGCATCATGTTTTGGGGGTGTTTTACTGAAGGAGGGACTGATGCACTTCACAAAATAGATGGCATCATGAGGATGGAAAATGATGTGGATATATTGAAGCAACATCTCAAGACATCAGTCAGGAAGTTAAAGCTTGGTCGCAAATGGGTCTTCCAAATGGACAATGACCGCAAGCATACTTCCAAAGTTGTGGCAAAATGGCTTAAGGACAACAAAGTCAAGGTATTGGAGTGGCCATCACAAAGCCCTGACCTCAATCCCATAGAAAATCTGAAAAAGCGTGTGTGAGCAAGGAGGCCTACAAACCTGTCAGCACTGTCAGGAGGAATGGGCCAAAATTCACCCAACTTATTGTGGGAAGCTTGTGGAAGGCTACCTAAAACATTTGACCCAAGTTAAACAATTTAAAGGCAATGCTACCAAATAATAATTGAGTGTATTTAAACTTCTGACCCACTGGGATGAAAGACATAGAAGCTGAAATAAATAATTCTCTACTATTATTCTGACATTTCACATTCTTAAAATAAAGTGGTGATCCTAACTGACCTAAAACAGGGAATTTTTACTCGTATTAAATGGCAGGAATTGTGAAAAACTGAGTTTAAATGTAATTGGCTAAGGTCTATGTAAACTTCCGACTTCAACTGTATATCGGTGGTGATGTGGACACCAAGGAACTTGAAACTCTCGACCCGCTCCACTACAGCCCTGTCGATGTTAATTGGGGCCTGTTCTGCCCACGATCAGCTCCTTTGTCTTGTTCACATTGAGGGAGAGGTTGTTGTCCTGGCACCACACTGCCAGTTCTCTGACCTCCTCCATATATGGTGTCTCATCGTTGTCTGTGATCAGGCCTACCACTGTTGTGTCATCTGTAAACTTAATGATGGGGTTGGAGTCGTGTTTGGCCATGCAGTCGTGGGTGAACAGGGAGGACAGGAGGAGACTAAGTAAACACCACTGAGGGGCCCCAGTGTTAAGGATCAACGTGGCAGACGTGTTGTTGCCTACTCTTACCACCTGGGGGCGGCCCGTCAGGAAGTCCAAGATCCAGTTGCAGAGGGAGGTGTTTAGTCCCAGGGACCTTAGCTTAGTGATGAGCTTCGTGGGCACTATGGTGTTGAACACTGAGCTGTAGTCAATGAACAGCATTCTCACATAGCTCGTCTGGTAGGTTTGCGTCACTGGGCAGCTCACGTCTGTGTTTCCCTTCGTAGTCCGTAGTAGTATTCCGGCCCTGCCACATCTGACGAATATGTCCCAAATGACCATATTCCCTGTATTCCCAGGGCCCAGGTCAAAAGTAGTGCACTATAAAGGGAAGACAGTGCCATTTGGGACATGCCATAATATCCATGGTAGGCTGCTCAGAGCAGAACAGAGCCACTGACCTGTAACATGTAGTTCTAGGGTTCCCGGTCTTCTCTTCCTATCCCCCTATCCTTTTCTGTCATTTTGGTTCACTCTCCAAGCCCACGGTAATGAAGTGGGTAATCACAGTTATCTGGCCCATTCAAGTACTCTGTGCAGTAAATCAATATAGAACTGTCACGGGGCCAGCCGTCCACTTTGACTGACGACCACTAATCTATTTGTCGAGTTTCTGTGTCCTAAAGATACTTTCTCTCTCCCCCCTTTTGTCCCTTCCTCTCTATCTGAGGTCAAACTTAAGAGTATAGAGAAGGACAATTATTCTTTGTTCTTTATTTGGATCCCGATTAGCTGACGCCTTGTTGACTCTTAGGGTCCAGAAAGATGTGATACTAGATGCCTTGACATACCTGGAATGGGCAGCTAGAGGAAGCCATTGGAACTCCTCTGTACCTACCTAGCTAACACGTAGCTAACGCCAGAGGCTCGAGAGAACAGACTTAGTCCCGACGCCCGTGCTGCTGCAGAAACCGATCAATACAGCACAACAAACTGATAAGAATTTCTATGAATTTTGAAATGTTCTCCCTGCTGTGGCTCCATTGGCTGCGGACCTAACAGGAATATTGATAAGCTGACGGCAGGGGAGGCCCAGCCTCACAGCACTACTGCTGCTGCAGGGTGGCATAATGTTTCCCGCATCATTTACGTGCTTTTTAATTACACATCAAATCAATGTTTTTTTTCCTTTCTTTTCTATTGATAATCAAATCAGAAAAAGGGCAAACTGAACTGCTTACAGTGAAACATGTAAGGCAACGGGGAAATGTAGACAGAAATTTGAGCATGCTTCATATTTGTTAAGCTTTAAAACAGGAAGACATGGCTCTGTGTAGCCAGTGTTTGTGTTTCATGTGGTTTCTCCATCGGACAGATGGAACTATTTGATTCGGATGGATGGTTGACATGATAGAAATGTCTGCAGATATTTTTTTTATCTAATAGGTGGGTGAAATGATTGCCTCCGTGATACATTTCGCACAGTTATGTGAGTTGTGCCGTACAAAGGACTATGGCATTTCATGCATGGTTTAGGCTACAGAGAAAGGCATTAAAAGAAAGAAACGTCTTGTGACAATAGGCCTATAGTAAAAGGCGTGTTGTGTTGGGTGATGCGGTAACAGTCTGCTGCATTCTGAAAACTGCCGGTGAAAGTGTTATGTTCACGAGGAGTTCCCTTGCGCGTGTGTTGTTGCACATGCTGTAAGCTGTTTCCTGCAGATCTCAGAAGGTCAAATTGTGAACCCGTGACCCACATTTATCACATAAACTGTAAATGTCGTATCTCACCACGGATTGGGTTCCCCAAATTTAGTACGTTCGCCGTGACAGAACGTTTATTTATTCTCGTAGATCTGCTGTGTTCCACAAGGTTCTATCTAGCGCTGCGGTGAGGGGGAGGGGTGCATAACCTTGTGGCATAGCTCTCACTCTAGCTCTACCTTGCCTGAGTGAGAGAGGTGCACACTTTGACAGGCAGTCCAACACTAAGTCAGAGAGGTTTAGGCACTTAGACAAATTTCGGAAATTTGCCGTTGTTCCCCTTCAAGGCACAATTACTTCCAGACCTCCACAAGACCAGTACTGTGGGAGCTTAGTGAGAGTCATGACCAGTATTAAAACCTTAAGGCTCTTTCAGCTCTCCTCCCCCCCTTGTCTCTCGCTCGCTATGTGAATTGTGCCCATAAAAGTTGTTTTAAAATTCAGAATTATCTCCTTCTCTCTCTCTCCCTGTTTGCTTCCTCTATCTCGATTTATTTTCTCATTGTTTTATATTTTCTGTAGGCAAGGTAAATAATGCTGGCATCAACTGGATTTCTGTCTCAGTCAACAGGGAAATATGCTGAAGAACTTGTACGTTATGTTCTTTTCCCCGAGTAAGGCTTAATTAATTTACCTTCGGAAATTAAGTCCAATTACAGTACGCAGTCAACAGGGTCATGTGTTTCAAAACACACACAATACAACCCTGCCAATAATGAATATGAAAATAAGCGCTTCTATTCTGAGAGATGGTGAAATGCAGTTGGGTTTATATATAAGTATGTAACAGTGAAGATCAACATGTTTATGACATATGTGATGCAGTCTTTAGGGGTTTTGTTTACCATACTGGCACAGATGTCTGGTAGCAGAACTAGTCTGTAGCTCTACAGTCTTAAGGACTGAGCACAGTCCATTTGTAATCATAATCATAGTCATCTGTGGAGGAGCATTTCTCCCTTTTTGTTAAATGATCATGGCTTTACATTTTTTTCCCTTCAAGTCATTTGCGGAGAAAAGAGAAAGGAATTGGAATTAACACAGAGAGAGAGAGAGAAACAGATTTAGGGAACGAGGGAAAGAGAAAGGGTGGTATTTGGATGTGAGTAATGAAGTAGTTGTTTTCATATGGGCATTGAGCCACGGCGTCCGAGCTGTCTGAACACCACTCTTCTAGAAAGCTGCCCGCTGAGCTCATCTCCTCCACCACTTGAAAGAACTGGAAAACTGTTTGCTGGTATTTGTGAGAGGTGAGGCAAACGGGCAACGAGAGACTGAGAAGTATCAGGTGATCACAGTGCTATTCGTCTGCTATCCATTTAGGATGGGTTCTTACAGTCATTCTTCAGTTTTTGGGAAGCTACGCTAACCCTCCTGAAATGTGGTCATTTAAAGACCGTCTTTCCATATGAGAAATTGTGCCAAGATGCTTCACTTGCCCAGACAAGGGAGGAAGGTGCGCTTTCTTTCCTTGCAACTGCCAATTTCTACAGGCAATTCTCCCTGTTTTTGCCAGTGGGGGAATTGTGGCTGGATTGCTAAGTGTAACATGATTAGGAATGCCTGCAATCTCACCCAGCCAGTCGTAAATATGGTGTTTGTGTGTGTGTGTGTGTGTGGGGGGGGGGGGGTATTGACAGCTGTCATTTACAGTAGAACTGCTCACCCTGCTTCTGTTCTCTGTCATGTCACCCAGACAGGCGTTTGCATTTCTAGTTTGACAGTCACACTTTCATTAGAAAAAACACACAAACCAAACAAAGCCAATGATTTCACAAAATGAGGCAATTATTTGTTCGACAGGGATTAAATCATTCATTCATTAATTGAACCCCACCATTAAATATGAAAACAAAGTGCTGCAACTGTCAGAAGGAAGAGACAAATTATTATGATAACTGGGAATATACCTATTTTAAATTATGTGAATGCCAGCGTTTTCCCCTGAAATTGTCTATTTCAAGTCAGTAAAATGCCTAAGTGCACAGTGTGTGTGTGTGTGTGTTTGTGTGTGTGTGTGTGTGTGAACAGGTTGTAGTAGGACCTCTCCTGCTGGGCTAAGAGCTAGGCATGGTTCCCCTGAGGGGAAAGGATGGCTCTATTCAGTCCGTTGCCATGGGCCTCAGCTGTTGCTAGGGACACCATGTACCATAGTTTGACTGCAGCAGCTCCTGGCACTCTCTCTCTCTCTCTCTCTCTTTCTCTTTCACTCTCGCAGTCATCATTTCTTATCTGAACTCTCTCTGTCTCTCTCTCGCTCTCTCTTTCATCCTCTCTTATCCACTCTCTCTCCCCTCTCTGTCTGTTGCCCCCTCCACCCTCTCCCTCCCATCCCCTTTCCCTCCCGCCATCCCTTCCTACCTCACATGAGATCTGTCTACCTCGGTGTGTACCTCATTAGGGCGACAGTAGAGGGGAGTCACAGCAAACAGAGGGAACAGAGGGCGAGGTCAGAGAGGAGAGAGGAGGAGAGAAACAACAGATCTGTCCAGCTGATGGTGGACAAACAGCAGGCCAGCAGGTCACCTCACCTCTAACCACCAGGTCCTGGGTTCAGTGGGCTGGCTGGCGGACACCCTGGGCTGAGACTGATAGGAAACACACAGACCAGACCCAGGACCACGAAGATTCCTCTCCCTGTTGCTCCCTGTTAGGAAAGTTCACATCTGGGACGGTTCAGCTTGACAATACAGGCATTGCCTGCAAGTAGCTCTGGGGAGAAGTGAAGGAGGCCTGTCCAATAGCACTGGAGAGCAGCTGCCTCTGTGTGTCGTCCTCCGCAGCCCTTTCAACTCTCCGGCCCTTTATGTGCCACGTTCAGCTGCACCCCGCCACTGTAGCCCCCCATTCCCCCTGTCACAGAGATGATGTGGCAGTGACCAGGTGAGTGGGCTGGGTGCCCATGGGCCAGGCATACTGTGTCAGTTAACCAGTTCAATGGGACAATGGCTCAATTTGTCCAATTAATGCCCCTGCCACACTCACCACCCATAAGGGGGTCGGGGGGGGGAGGGGGGATGCACCTGAACCAGCCTTTCAGGCTGGGACAATGTCCCTGTTCTCATTTAGTGCCAGGAACCCATCCGAACCAAATGTTGATTATCCAACAGAGCAGCGCGTGATGAAAAGAATCAATTGGGCCAAACGCAGGCATTACACACAGGTAGCACTCTACACATTGTGGTTGGACTGCTCTGTTCTCCATCTCTAGTGTCCTAGTGCCCATACTGTTCTGGACTCTCCATCCCTCACATACTGCTGCAGTTGAGATGCTTTGAAAGAGGAATTATTACACAACGACCATGCTGTGTGTCCTGCCAGCTACAACATGGTGAAGATCTGTAGGAGCTGCCATTGGCGTAGGCCTTGAAGGGCAACCATTACGGAGATCATTGGCGTGGGCCTTCAAGGGCAACCATTACGGCTCGGCTGCACATCTTGATGCTATTTCCCAATGCAACTGGTTCACTATTGTACCCGAAAGAATCCAACCCGAAGACCTCTGTGATGTGAGAAGCAGTACTAGGCCGATGATATTCCACCTGGGAATGCATCCTTTTGGTCTCAGGCTCAATACTCCTTAACCCCTGACTCAGTGCTAAGGAGCAGGGATGTGGAACCAACCTTCATTGCCAGTATTCCCAGTTCCCCCCTCCATCCCTCTCTCCTCTGTTCTGGGATTGACCCACAGAGAGAGAGAGTTCTGCTGTGGGCTCTTTAACCTCTCAATACAACAGAGTTATTTTAGTTGTCTCTTTCAACATCCCATCTACATGTTCCTCTGCTTCCATCCCTGCCTGGCTATATCAAAGGCAGCCCCCCCCCCCCTATCCACTCTCTCTCCCCTCTCTTTTCCCAAGACCATTCCCCATGTGGAGAATATGTGCTCTAAAGCAGACAATTTCCTTCCTCACACACATAGCAAATCCCATTTAGATGACACAATCCTTAGGTAATATAAATAATAATAATCTATATTCTGAAAAGTTCTCAGATTCTGACCCAGAGAGCCTTGGAAATTGGCAGTTGATGTAGGTCTCTGGGTCAATCACTTGATAATGTAATGATAGCTGAATTGGGCTGCTATCACTAAATCAAATGTGTTTGGGAATTTCAAACAGACCATTGGATAACCTTTTAACACTTTAACAGGATGCCCATAGTAGTTAATTCAGAGGGGATTTTTAAAGCCTTGTATCTCTGAGGTGTTTTGAGTGCTAACAGTTAGTATCTAAATAATATGTGCGAAATGCTTGATAGTGTATGTGCTGTACATAGAGAGGTCTACTTTCTTGGGGAACAGAATATTTCATCAAGCTGTCCACTCAGGAGGAAGCTTCTCGCTGTAACCAGGGCTGTAACCCCTGTAACCGTCTGGTTCAGGTTATTAAATCAACCTATCAGGGTGTTTACAAACACAACAGGAACAGAATATTGACTGGTTATTGACTGGTTTTCATCAAGCTGTCCACTCAGGAGGAAGCTTCTCGCTGTAACCAGGGCTGTAACCCCTGTAACCGTCTGGTTCAGGTTATTAAATCAACCTATCAGGGTGTTTACAAACACAACAGGAACAGAATATTGACTGGTTATTGACTGGTTTTCATCAAGCTGTCCACTCAGGAGGAAGCTTCTCGCTGTAACCAGGGCTGTAACTCCTGTAACCGTCTGGTTCAGGTTATTAAATCAACCTATCAGGGTGTTTACAAACACAACAGGAACAGAATATTGACTGGTTATTGACTGGTTTTCATCAAGCTGTCCACTCAGGAGGAAGCTTCTCGCTGTAACCAGGGCTGTAACCCCTGTAACCGTCTGGTTCAGGTTATTAAATCAACCTATCAGGGTGTTTACAAACACAACAGGAACAGAATATTGACTGGTTATTTACTGGTTTTCATCAAGCTGTCCACTCAGGAGGAAGCTTCTCGCTGTAACCAGGGCTGTAACCCCTGTAACCGTCTGGTTCAGGTTATTAAATCAACCTATCAGGGTGTTTACAAACACAACAGGAACAGAATATTGACTGGTTATTGACTGGTTTTCATCAAGCTGTCCACTCAGGAGGAAGCTTCTCGCTGTAACCAGGGCTGTAACCCCTGTAACCGTCTGGTTCAGGTTATTAAATCAACCTATCAGGGTGTTTACAAACACCACAGGAACAGAATATTGACTGTTTTCTCTGCAACCGCACAGTAAGCGTTACTGGAGTGCCAAGTATAGGACCAAAAGGCTCCTTAATCGCTTCTACCCCCAAGCCATAAGACTGCTGAACAATTAATAAAATGACCACCGGACTATTTACATTGACCCCCCCCCCCCCCCCCCCCCCCCCCCCCATTTGTTTTGTACACTGCTGCTACTCGCTGTTTATTATCTATGCATAGTCACTTCACCCTTACCTACATGTACAAATTACCGGTACCGGTACCGGACTCGGTACCGGTACCCCCTGTATATAGGTACCCCCTGTATATAGGTACCCCCTGTACATTGTTATTCTTATTGTGTTCTTTTTATTATTTTTTACTTTAGTTGTATTTGTTAAATATTTTCTTTGCTCTTCTTGAACTGCACTGTTGGTTAAGGGGTGGCAGGGTAGCCTAGTGGTTAGAGCGTTGGACTAGTAACCAGAAGGTTGCACATTCAAATCCCCAAGCTGACAAGGTACAAATCTGACGTTCTGCCCCTGATCAGGCAGTTAACCCACTGTTCCTAGGCCGTCATTGAAAATAAGAATTTGTTCTTAACTGACTTGCCTAGTTAAATAAAGGTTAAAAAATTTTTTTTTTAAAGGGTTTGTAAGTAAGCATTTCACAGTAAGGTATACACTTTGTAATCAGCGCATGTGACAAATAAAGTTTGATTTGATCATCCACGTGTATTGATTACAATTTAACTATTTTTTTCTCCACTTTTTATTACGTCACAGCCTTATTGTAAAATGGATTAAAGTAATTTTTTCCTCATACCCCATAATGACAAAGCGAAAACAGGTTTTTAGAAATGTTTGCAAATGTATAAAATAAAAAAAATGAAGTAACTTATTTACATAAGTATTCAGACCCTTTGCTATGAGACTCGAAATTGAGCTCAGGTTCACCTTGTTTCCATCTTTATATGGTCCCACAGTTGACAGTGCATGTCAGAGCAAATGCCTAGCCATGAGATCGAAGGAAGTCTCCGTAGAGCTCTGAGACAGGATTGTGTCGAGGCACAGATCTGGGGAAAGGTACAAAAAAAATTCTGCAGCATTGAAGGTCCCCAAGAACACAGTGGCCTCCATCATTCCTAAAGTTTGTAACCACCAAGACTCTTCCTAGAGCCTTGGACAGGGAGGTGACCAAGTACCCAATGGTCACTCTGACAGAGCTCCAGAGTTCATCTGTGGAGATGGGAAAACCTTCCCGAAGGAAAATAATCTGTGCAGCACTCCACCAATCAGGCCTTAATGGTAGAGCGGGCAGACGGAAGCCACTCCTCAGTAAAAGGCACATGACAGCCCACTTTTTATTTTATTTATTTATTTAACCTTGGAGTTTGCCAAAAGGAAAAAGGCACCTAAAGGACTCTCAGACCATGAGAAACAAGTTTCTCTGGTCTGATGAAACCAAGATTGTACTCTTTGGCCTGAATGCCAAGCGTCTCATCTGGAGGAAACCTGGCACCATCCATACGGTGAAGCATGGTGCTGGCAACATCATGTTGTGGGGATGTTTTTCAACAGCAGGGACTGGGAGACTAGTCTGGATCGAGGGAAAGATGAACAGGCAATGTACAAGAGAGATCCTTGATGGAAACCTGATCCAGAGCGCTCAGGACCTCAGAGTGGGTTGAAAGTTCACCTCCCAACAGGACAACAACCCTAAGCACACAGCCAAGACAATGCAGAAGTGGCTTCGGGACAAGTCTTTGAATGTCTTGAGTGGCCCAGCCAGAGCCTGGACTTGAACTCAATCGAACATCTCAATCGAACATCTTCAGAGAAACCTGAAAATAGCTGTGTAGCGATGCTCCCCATCCAATCTGACAGAGATTGAGAAGATCTGCAGAGAAGAATGGGAGAAACTCCCCGAATGCAGTGTGCCAAGCTTGCAGTGTCATACTCAAGAAGACTCTAGGCTGTAATCGCTGCCAAAGGTGTTTCAACAAAGTACTGAGTAAAGGGTCTGAATACGTATGTAAATGTGATAATTATGTGTATTTATTTAAAAAATGTCAAAAAAAATCTAAAAATCATTTTTTTTAATGGGGAGTGTGTAGATTCATGAGGGAAAAAAACAATTGAATCAATTTTAGAAGAAGGCTATGGAAAAGGGCAAGGCGGCAAGGTGAATACTTTCCAAAATGCACTGTATGATGTTAAAAATATCTGTTGGTCTGATGTGATTAATAAGAAGCATCCAGACGCTCACATGCACTTAATGAATTAATGAAATTGCTTCTTCCAATTACTGATAAACATGCACCTGTTAAGAAACTGACTGTTAGAACTGTTGAGTCTCCACGGATTGATGAGGAATTGCAACTCTGTATGGTTGAAAGAGAGCGGCTAATAGGTGTTGGCTGCACATCTGACTGGTTGACTTACTACAAACTGAGAAATGATGTGACTAAACTCAATAAAAAGAAGAAGAAACTCCATTATGAAGCCAAGATCAATGACATGAAGAATGATGGGGAAAAAAAACTTTGGAATACTTTAAATGAAATGATGGGCAGAAAGAGAAATTCAACTCTGTCTTTCATCGAATCAGATGGCTTATTCATCAAAAAACCATTTGATGTTGCCAATTATTTTAATGATTATTTCATTGGCAAAGTAGGCAAACATTGGTAGGAAATGCCAACAACGAACAGTGAAACATTGTACTCATGCATATAAAAACAAATAATGAAAGAAAGGCATTGTAAAGTTAGTGTGGGAGAGGTAGAAAAATTATTGTTATTGATCAATACTAAAAAATCTCCTGGCATTGACAACTTAGATGGAAATATACTGAGGATGGTAGCTGACTCTATAGCCACTCCTCCTATCGTAGCCTAGGAGGAAAGTCTTTGTCCTCAGGCCTGGAGGGAAGCAAAAGTCATTGCTACCCAAGAGTGGTAAATCGGCCTTTGCTGGTTATAACAGCAAACCTATCAGCTTGCTGCCAGCTCTTAGCATACTGCTGGGAAAAAATGTGTTCGACCAAATACAATGCTATTTCTCTGTAAACAAATTAACAACAAACTATCAGCATGCTTATAGAAAAGGGAACTCAACATGTACTGCACTGACACAAATTACCAATTGGTTGAAAGAACTTGATAATAAGAACATTGTGGTAGATGTACTGTTAGATTTAAGTGCAGCCTTTGATATTATTGACCATAACCTGTTGTTAAGAAAACGTACGTGTTATGGCTTTTCAACCTCTGCTTTATTGTGGATTCAGAGATATCTAATATACGGGTTTTCTTTAAAGGAAGCTTCTATACTGTCAAACATGTACCACAGAGCAACTCTCTAGGCCCTCTACTCTTTTCTATTTTTACCAATTACCTGCCACTCGCATTAAACAAAGCATGGGTGTCCATGTATGCTGATGATTCAACCATATACGCATCAGCAACCACAGCTAATAAGTCACTGAAACCCTCAACAGTTGAAATCAGTTTTGGTATGTGTGTCCAGTAACAAACTGCTCCTGAACATCTATAAAACTAAGAGCATTGTAGCTGAATCTGCTAATGAATGGTGTGGCTGTTGAACAAGTTAAGGAGACTAAATGACTTTGCGTTACCTTGGATTGTAAATTGGCATGGTGAAAACATAGATTCAATGGTTGTAAAGATGGGGAGCGGTCTGCCCATAATAAAGAGATGCTCTGCTTTTTTGACACCACACCCCACAAAGAAAGTACTGTAGGCTCTAGTTTGATCTTATTTTGATTATTGTCCAGTCATACGGTCAAGCGCTGCAAAGGAAGACCTAGTTAAGCTGAAGCTGGCCCAGAACGTAGCTGCACGTATTGCTCTTTGTTGTAATCAGGGGGCTAACATTAATACAATGCATGCCAGTCTCTCTAAGAGTTGAGGAAAGACTGACTGCGTTACTTCTTGTTTTTATAAGAAACATTAATGTGTTGGAAATTCCAAATGGTTTGCATCGTCAACTTACACACAGCACTGACACACACACTTACCCCACCAGACATGCCACCAGGGGTCTTTTCACAGTCACCAGGTCCAGAACAAATTCAAGGAAACAGTATTATACAGAGCCATGAGTGCATGGAACTCCCATCTTATATAGCGCAAGTAAACAGCAAACCTAGTTTTAAACAACACATAAAGCAACACCTCACAGAAAAACGCCTCTCCCATCTGACTTACTTGTTGTGTGTATGTACTGACATGTGACCTACTGGTTGTGTGTATGTACTGACATGTGACCTACTTGTTGTGTGTATGTACTGACATGTATGTGTAACTTGATGGCTGCACACACACATACTACATGTTAATGAATAACCACCACCACCTTTTAACCCCTGTCCCCCCTACTAACACCTGCCTGCCACCACACCAGTAGCACAATCCACCATCACTATCCTAGCAGGCTTCCCTTCGCCATGCTCCACCACAGCCCAGGAAATAGCTACATAAAAAGCAAGAGCTATTCTATAGGGAGAGAGGGAAGGAGAGTGAGAGAGAGACAGAGAGAAAGGGAAGGAGAGAGAGACAGAGAGAGGGGGAAGGAGAGGGAGAGAGAGAAAGAGAGTGAGAGAGACAGAGACAGAGTCAGAGGGTGGGGGGGCTTGGGGAGTGTGGAAGTGTGGAAGTGGGGAAGGGAGGTGTGCGCGTGTGCGTGTGTGTGTGTCGGGGGGGGGGTTGGGAAGGAAGCCAATCCAATTACAGGCAGCGGTGCAGATGAGCCCTGGTTCCTAGTTCAGCTGCACTAAAGTATCTTTCTTCTCCCCTTCCTCTCTCTCTTTCTCTCTCTTTCTTTCTCTACTTCTCTCTCTCTCTCCCTCTCCCTCTCCCGCCCTCTCTCTCTCTCTCTCTCTCTCTCTCTCTCTCTCTCTCGCTCTCTCTCTCGCTCTCTCCCTCTACCGCCCTCTCTCTGCTCTCTCTCTCTCTCTCCCCTCTCTCTCTCTCTCTCTCTCTCTCCCTCTACCGCCCTCTCTCTTTCTCTCTCTCTCTCTCTCTCTCGCTCTCTCTCTCGCTCTCCCTCCCTCTCTCTGCTCTCTCTCTCTGCTCTCTCTCTCTGCTCTGGGGGAGGAGAATGCAGTGGAATGCCAGCTTCCTTATGCAAGGATCAGGCTCCAGCACTGCTATGCCGTGTCACCTTACCTACCAAGCATAACATCCTGTAAACCTATAGCCCTGTCCTGCTATGTAGTGATGTGCACTGGTCCCCATGGCCTGCCTGGCAACAGCTTATCAGCCTGCTGCAGTGGGTGAAAGCAGAGCAGGGGCTGTGGCTGCAGTGGGAGAGAGCAGGGGCTGGGGCTGGGAGTCTGAGGCTGGAGCAGGGACTAGGGGTCCTCCCCTCAGGTCCTCCGGGCCTCCCGCCTGGGCAACACACAAGGATGGAGTAGTGCTGAGCGATTAACCGAAATGTAGGTTAATTTTCGTTTTTTAAACAACAAATTGACCGTTATAGGTTAAATAATTAGAATTCCATTTTGTTCTGTTTTTCTTCTTCTGTGAGCTCAATGCGCACATTGCACAATTTCTCTAGAGATAAATCAGATCCAGCCTGAACTGTGCGATGTAGTAGGGAGTTATAGTTTCCTACAAGCCAATATTTGACATAGTTTAGCACATAAAACGTGGTAATTAACTTCAATGACCATAATCCATTGCGCATCTACTTGTCCGGTCTGTGTTTCTATTACGACTTGCTACTACGGAAGAGAGAAGAGTGTGCGATCGTGAGGGGATATAGAGAGCAGCTGTTGCTTCGCAAGGTATTACTACTAGGGATGCACGATATATCGGTGAACATATCGGAATCGGACGATATTAGCTAAAAATGCCAACATCGGTATCGGCTGATGTCTAGTTTAACGGCCTGATGTGCAAAACCGATGTCAAAGCTGATGTGCATACCTATATAACGTAGGTACATGACGTAATGACGCCACGTAAAATGTTGAGCTATACGTGCAACACAGCATTCCTGAACTAGCCCACAATGTCTGCAGTGTGGATCGAGCAGTCATCAAGTCGAGCAGTCATTTGAAAGTGTAATGAAATTTCAGCGAGACAACTCAAATGCGAAATCCATTTAAGCCAAGATAATGGAATTCATTGCCCTTGACAATCAACCGTTCTCTGTCATGGGTGATGTTGGCTTTCGCCGACTGGTCGAACACCGGTACACATTACCAAGTACGCTATTTTCCGATGTTGCCCTAAAGGAGTTACACAGAAATTGCGTCACTGGTATTAGCTTCACAACATACATACTATGGAACGCCATTTGGGTCTTTTCATGTCAAAAAAGATACAGTAGCACTGTCAAAGCTGGACAAAAAAGTCTGCAAACAAGCAAACACCGGCCACGAACCATGTGTTTACAATACCGCATTGGTAATAAAGCATAATTTGTTCAACTGCAACTTCTGGGGTAGCTAGCTTTAGCTTGGTACCTAGCTAGCACCAATACAGCCAGCTTAAAAACAATGACCAGAAGAACCTGCAGTCATTTTCATTATTCTTAGCAATGATTTAGGAATCCTTGTGAGTAAGTATTAGCTAGGTTGCCACTTGTTGTTCACCTATTGAAATTGAACCTCAGTTCATGAAAATAAATAGCTAGTCAGCAACTTAACCCTGTTGCCCAAAGCTAACGTTATAAGTAGCCAGCTAGCTTCATCTGGCTAGTGAGGCTCGACCGCACCAGGTTATGTGTTGTGAAGCTAGCCACAATAAGGATTAGGCACAATAGTGGAATTTGCGGTTTGCCTTCCAACTAAAAGTATGTAATTGATAGTAATGCAAATGAATAGCCACTATTGTGGCTAATCCTTATTGTGGCTAGGTTTACATTGATGGTCCGACCTCCATTAATCAAATATGAACTATCTTATAAATTACGGTTATTTTAGATGATGACACCTAGCTATATAGTTCGCTAGCTAATGATAGCTACTGAAACAGATGTTGTGTTATTTGACAAGTTGTGTTATTTGTGTGTGTGTTAAGGTTGGGTGATTGTGTACAAGCCTACATCGCCCGATTGTGCCCCATAGTGATCCACAATAGTCGATCGCAATTGGGGGGGGGGGGGGGGGGGGGTCTTTCTTATGGCTACTCATGTATTTCCATTGAAATATGAAGTTTATTTGGAGAGTCATAAATATATTTTTAAAAGCATTCATGATTTGTTGAAGAGCACATTATGACTTGTTTAGGACACGAAACTCAAAGTTTAGGACTTGAGACTTGACTTGATACTTGTCGGTCTTGACTTGAGACTTGACTGTCTTGACTTGAGACTTAACTCGGACTTTCCTGTCTTGGACTTTAATGTCTTGACTTGGGACTTGACTTGGGACTTGAGTGCTAAGAATTGAGACTTACTTGTGACTTGTAATGCAATGACTTGGTCCCACCTCTGGTTATTGGTATCGGTATCAGGGTTTTTTGGCAAGGAGAATATCGATATCGGTATCGGCCAAAAATGTCATATCGGTGCATCACTAATTACTACATAAAAATACATTAAGTGATTGACAGTTGGTATTTAGCAGTCATAAAAGTATGCCTTATTTACTTTGAAGAACTACTAAAATAGCGATTTTGTCAGACAGCATAGGCAGCAGCTCAAAAGACATTAGATGATGAGTAGGAATGAAATAAAGTCATCAAATAAAACAAATGAAATGTACACGACAACTGAAATATTTTATTCAAGGAAAGTAATGTGAATAAGTGATGAGCAGTAATGGGCAGTCACTACCATCATGGGATGTTTATTAATGGTTTTGTTCTGTGTTGTTACAGCATTCAACCCACATCATGCATAATGCACTTACTGTATAAGAAAAATATTGAAAACGAAAACCGTGATCATTTTTTTCAATAATCAAACTGAATCTGAACCGACCTTAAACAGCACTAATCGCTTAGCACTAGGGTGGAAGTAAACCCCTAAACACACAGCAACCACACGCTACCAAGCTGCCTCATCCTCTCCCCTCTCTCTTTGTCATGAATGGATCAGGCTCCATGCTTGAACAGGCTGAACAAACAGGCTTCCGGGATTTTCTCTCCCAGCCAGGCAGCCAGTGAACCAGCCAGCCAGGCAGCCAGGCAGTAAGGCGGTGGACCGTGGAGCTGTGTCTCTCGCTGTGCCTTCTGATTTCCTGGATAAATCCTCCTCCATGCAACGGTTACTGTGGTAACAGCCATGATGCTGTGGATGTGAGCACCAGACAGACAGGCAGCCATGATGGTTCACTTTGCATGGCATTGTCATACATGGAGACAGGGAGAGGATGTGAATAGAGAAGACACATACTGTATGTGAGGAACGCGGGAGGGAGATAAAAAGGAAACAACCCACACTACTGTATGCACCAGAGAGTAGAGAATTGTGTTCTACTGTCTGGTTCAATTTAATCATGTAGAAAAAATGCTATAAATGATTAAGTACCTCAAACAAGGGGGATTGCACCGAATGAGTTTCTTTCAATTCCACACCCTGATTGGGGCACAGATTAAATGATGAATAAATAGATGAAGCAACCAACAACCAAGCAGGTCCATTTGTGTTGTGTCCCAGGGGCAAGGGAAACAGAGAGCACGCCATACTGGCCGGATGTGATACAGACTGGATTCGAACCAGGGACTGTAGGACTCTTGCACTGAGATGCAGTGCCTTAGACCGCTGCTCCACCCGGGAGCCTAACATATACAGCATAGCGCTTTTCCAGATGCGCAAAGAGTTTTACAAAGGAGGAAAACTCACCTCACCTCACCAATCACCATCAACATCATCTACATTCAGCAAGCAGGGGCGTCAATTGGGTGTGGCAATTTAAAATAGGTTACTAAAATCATTCCAATCCCAATTAAAAGACAAATGCAGTTTAACGGTATTAGCGAGATGACGTTAGGACCATGCTGACGCCTGGGAGCAGGAGGGAAGGCTGTTTGTATGCCTGGCTGGCTTTATGGAAAACAGTACAGAGGTAAAGATGCTGTAGTAGATGGCCTTGGCTTGGTAACTGCTGTTTGACTTGACATGAAACTAAACTAGAGGTGTAATCCCAGTGCGGAGCTAGTGCGTAGCAGGCAGCTGTTTGTAGAATGTTCAGTCCCCTATTGACTGAGGGGAATGAAGCTACAGCAACAAGCTGATAATGGCTGGAGTCCATTTTGCTTGTTTTTTTTTCTGTTCTCCAAATTGCATTTTAGAGTTTTTAAATTGTATAGAAATTCAGTAAATGAGCTTACATTTTCAAAAAAATCCTTGGAGGGGGGAAACCCTCCCCCCTGTCATATTGCCATACCCTAGGTATGAGCTGAAATTACGACCCTGTCAGCAAGGCAGCCTCAACAGCTGTAAACACAGGGAGCTCTTCTAGATTACACATACATCATTTGGCTGTCACTGTACTTCAATACCGAAAAAAGCCCTGACTGTGTAATACCAGGTTAACAATTGTATTATGATGAAGTTGCCAACTTCTCCCACCACACAACATGCTCTACTTTCTCCATCATCACTCAAATCTCTCCATGCATAATAGCCACCTGAGCCACTACAGGAGATGCTCTTTATGCTGCCTTGCTTTGGTGGTGGTGAGGTGAAATGTGACATTTGAGGACTGTCTAGCCCTTAAAGCTACAGTCTGGGATCTGGGAATCTATTCATTTGTCATTTAAATTAATTTATATGGCTGTTTTTCAAATCGCAGACTGTAGTTTTAACCAACAGCATTGTCTGTCTGCTCCAGCAGAGACTGCAGGCCGGATCTTGCTTGGGCCAGCTCTCTCTAGTCTCCCCTCTCTCTGGGTCTCAGGGAGAAAGGTGCCTATTAAAATTAATGGGCTGGCAGAGGTTATTCGGCACGGCCACCATAGACAGAGCTCATTCCACAAGGCGAACATAATGACCACTACAGAGGAATGACACCTCCTCCCCCACGCCCTGCCACCCTACACCCCTGCCCACCTGCCCAACTGTCACAGGACCAGAAGCATTAAATATGGAGGAGAAAGGTTTATCTTCTCCTTACCGCCACACCGTGCTTTGTACATTCAGTTCCTTGAATAGAATACTACCACTTCAGTGTCTGAGGTTCCGAGGACCAGTCAGTGGACAGACAGCCTCCTCAGTCTCCTGAGGCCAGGGCTTCAACAGTGATGAAGTGCTTCACAATCGCTTTAAATGGACCTTGAACTGGGAGACCAAAATAGCTAGAGGACTTTTTCAATAGCTGAACGAGCTGGAGAAGACTGCCCAGAACAGAGTGTAATGGAGAGGCGTCATCGATGGCCTATGCTCCCTAAAGAGCAATGGCCCGAGGTAAGTCAGTATTTTCAAAGTCCAGGCTGTGGCTGGCGATAACAGCCGGTAATTGACCATAACTGCCGGGAACTGACAGTAAGAGTAACTGACCTTTTTGAGGCGTCCGTTCTTGGTGCCGACGAAGGCCACGCAGTATCCGTTGTAGACGTAGGAGGTGACGGAGGTCATGCGGTCCCGTGTCTCTGTGTAGAGGGTGTGTCCCGTCACCAGCTGAGAGCCGCCTAGGGGCTGGTTGATGTCCAGACCACAGAACGAGTCATCGATGGGCACCGGCTGGAGGAGAGAGAAGAGAGAGAGAAGGGGTTACATACAGAGAGGGAGGGAGGAACGGAGGGAGGGAGAGAGAAAGGACAGTCAGAGATACTATAGAGAGAGTCAGGGTCAAAGGGTGAGAGAGCAAGGGTTCTATGACGAGAGACAGAGTAGGATCAGGGAGAGGTGGTTTTATATCTAGTGAATGCTGCTGTAGCCTACCAGACAGACGTTCTTCTGCCTTTCTGTTCCACTTGGTAGACATGTCTCTGCTGTGCTTGACTGAGCCCCACCTTGCCTCCTCACACAGGTATATGATAACATCAGGGAAAGAGGAGAGCATGCTAACTTTTACCATGCAGAGCTTCTCTACTCTGCAGGTTAACATGTTATAGTGATGGAATGGAATGGACAGGTAAACAATAACTGGAGAATCTGACTGGGGGACTTGTGACCTGACTTTGGTCCATCCAAGAGAAAAATGACCTGTCAAAATGCCTGATAAAATCTCATTCACAACAGAAATACAGTACCAGTCAAACGTTTGGACACACCTACTCATTCAAGGGGTTTTCTTTCTTTTTGATATTTTCTACATTGTAGAATAATAGTAAAGACACCAAAACTATGAAATAGTCATGTAGTAACCAAAAAAGTATTACAAATCAAAATATATTTTAGATTTTAGATTCTTCAAAGTAGCTACCCTTTGCCTTGATGACAGCTTTGCACACACTTGGCATTCTCTTAACTAGCTTCATGAGGTAGTCACTTGGAATGCTTTTCCAACAGTCTTGAAGGTGTTCTCACATATGCTGAGCATTTGTTGGCTGCTTTTCCTTCACTCTGTGGTACAACTCCTCCCAAAACCTGACTTTGGTCCATCCAAACAAAAGGGCAGATTTCTACTGGTCTAATGTCTATTGCTCGTGTTTCTTGGCCCAAGCAAGATTCCTTCACTCTGTGGTACAACTCATCCCAAAACATCTCAATTGATTTGAGGTCAGATGATTGTGAAGGCCAGGTCATCTGATGCAGCACTCCATCACTCTCCTTCTCGGTCAAAAATATCTTACACAGCCTAGAGTGTGTTTTGGGTCATCATCCTATTGAAAAACAAATGACAGTCCCACTAAGCGCAAACCAGATGGGATGGCATAGAATTCTAAACAAATCAGTGTCACCAGCAAAGCACCCCTTCATCACGCCTCTTCCATGCTTCACGGTGGGAACCACACATGCGGAGATCATCCATTCACTTACTCTTTTTCTCACAAAAATCTCAAATTTGGACTTATCAGACAAAAGGGCAGATTTCTACTGGTCTAATGTCCATTGCTCGTGTTTCTTGGCCCAAGCAAGTCTCTTCTTCTTATTGATGTTCTTTAGCAGTGGTTTCTTTGCAGCAATTCGACAATGAAGGCCTGATTCACGCCGTCTCCTCTGAACAGTTGATGTTGAGATGTGTCTGTTACTTGAACTCTGAAGTATTTATTCGGGCTGCAGTTAATTGACGATTTCTGAGGCTGGTAACTCTAATGAACTAATCCTCTGCAGAAGAGGTAACTCTGGGTCTTCCTTCCTGTGGCGGTCCTCATGAGTTATTGACATTTTCCGGATTGACTGACCTTCATGTCTTAAAGTAATGATTGACTGTCGTTTCTCTTTGTTTATTTGAGCTGTTCTTGCCATAATATGGACTCGGTCTTTTACCAAATAGAGCAAACTTATGTATACCACCTCTACATTGTCACAACTAAAATGCATTACAAAAGGAAAGAAATTCCACAAATTAACTTTTAACATGGCACACCTGTTCATTTTAATGCATTCCAGGTGACTTCCTCATGAAGTTGGTTGAGAGAATGCCAAGAGAGTGCAAAGCTGTCATCAAGGGAGAGGGTGGCTATTTGAAGAATCTCAAATATAAAATATATTTTGGTTTGTTTAACACTTTTCTGGTTACTTAATGATTTCATATGTATTATTTCATAGTTTTGATGTTTTCACTATTATTAAAACCCCTTGAATGAGTAGGTGTGTCCAAACTTTTGACTGGTACTGTATAACAGCCTATGCAGAATCACGACGGTGCAGTCAAAATATTTCCAACGGTCCTTAGTTAGGAATTTAATTCCACATCACATCGGGGGGGGGGGGGGGGGGCTAGGCTGTGGTGAAGATCCAGGTTAGGCCAGAGTGTGAGTGGCGGTGACAGTGGAGGAGGGACTGTGGCCTCAAAGTGCCATATAGAGTAAAGGAGATGTCCAGGAGAGGGCTGGGACAGGGAGGAGCATCATTCAGAGGTATCAGGGCAGACAGACAGACAGGCAGGGCACATTGATCACTGACACACAGCCACAGTGTGTGTGTTTTACAGATCAGGGCCGGGGACAGCCACACTGATCACTGACACACAGCCCCTACAGCCCCAGGACCCAGGAGCCATGGTTGTCAACCCGTCCTCCCTCACTACACTACACCAAGCTACACTACACCACACTACACTACACTACACTACACCACAACACACCACACCATACTACACTACGCTACACCACACTAAACCACGCTACACCACACCACAATACACTACACCACAGCAAGCTACACTACACCATGCTACACCACACCACACTACACCACGCTACACCATACTACACCACACTACACCACGCTACACCACACCACACCACGCTCCACCACACTACACCACAATACACCATACCAAGCTACACTACACCACACTACACCACACCACGCTACACTACCCTACACCAGGCTACACCACACCACACTACACCATGCTACACCACATCACACTACACCACATACTACACCAGACTACACTACACCACGCTACACTACACCACACCATGCTACACTACACTACACCACACTACACTACACTCCACTACACCACACTACACCACACTACACACCACACTACACCACACCATGCTACACTACACCACACTACACTCCACTACACCATGCTACACCACACCACACAACACTACACCACACTACACTACACCATGCTACACCACATCACACTACACCACATACTACACCAGACTAGACTACACCACGCTACACTACACCACACTACACTACACCATGCTACACCACACCACACCACACTACACTACACTACACCACACTACACCACGCTACACCACACCACACTACACTACACTACACTACACCACACTACACTCGTAAAGCCTTTACAACCAGCTCTGCTTTTCATGAGCAGAGCGAAAAGCAATAACGCTGATGGGCATAAACGCCTCAGCCTCGTAGGCGCACCCCCTCAGCCCCCACAGAACCAACACCATTTCCTTTTATTCGCAGCTCCCAAAATAGCATGGATGGAAGGGATGGAGAAATATATAGTAGGCCCACTCCACTGTGGTACAGGAGCTAAGCAGGAAAAAGGCAGCTAAATGCCTGTGATTAGCTGTGCTTATGTCTCTTAATCGGGGAACGTAGAACATGTCTAAAATGATTTGAGCTGGTTTTGGGTAGTGGCCTTATCTGGGGATCTGTGTCTGTCACAGACAGAGAGAAACAGTCTGAATCAGATGAGCGATCTACAGTGGGAGCTATAAAAAGAAGCTTGAGAGACTAGCTTGTGTGTGACTGTGTCAGACACTAACTTATCAATAACTACTCCCGCAGACACCAACGTCATGTACAGACAGACACAGACTTTAAATCTGTTCCAAGGAGTCTCAGTCTGAGAATGGGATTCTGAGCATTTGGTTCTGATTATATGTAAATGGTTTGGATGATGTAAGCTAAGGCTTGGCTGGAAACCTAAATCCCTTTGGATCTCATGTAGTCGTGTTTTCCAGCACCTTACTATGGATATTGGGAGTTTATTGTTATGATCTATATATCAGGGATGGGCAACTTTAATAGGGATGGGGGCCACAAAAATCGGAACTCATCATCATAGAAAACAAAGCATTACATGGGCTTGCTCCTACCTATCTCTCCAATTTGGTC
This sequence comes from Oncorhynchus mykiss, assembly GCF_013265735.2. NCBI lineage: Eukaryota > Metazoa > Chordata > Actinopteri > Salmoniformes > Salmonidae > Oncorhynchus > Oncorhynchus mykiss. Next base: position 44,905,871 of record NC_048580.1, read on the forward strand.
CTGCCTTTACATACCTACATGTACGCTACGGTCACAAGACGCAGGCCTCCTTACTGTTCCTAGAATTTCTAAGCAAACATCTGGAGGCAGGGCTTTCTCCTACAGAGCTCCATTTTTTTGGAATGGTCTGCCTACCCGTGTGAGAGACGCAGACTCGGACTCGACCTTTAAGTCTTTATTGAAGACTCATCTCTTCAGTAGGTCCTATGATTGAGTGTCGTCTGGCCCAGAGGTGTGAAGGTGAACGGAAACTGGAGCAACGGCACTGGAGCAACGAACTGCCCTGGCTGTCTCTGCCTGACCGGTTCCCCTCTCACCTCTGGGATTCTCTGCCTCTAACCCTATTATGGGAGCTGAGTCACTGGCTTACTGGTGCTCTTTCATGCCATCCCTAGGAGGGCTGCGTCACTTGAGTGGGTTGAGTCACTGACGTGATCTTCCTGTCCGGGTTTGGCGCACCTCAACAGGTTCGTGCCGTGGGGGAGATCTTTGTGGGATACACTCGGCCTTGTCTCAGGGTAGTAAGTTGGTGGTTTGAAGATATCCCTCTAGTGGTGTGGGCTGTGCTTTGGCAAAGTGGGTGGGGTTATATCCTGCCTGGTTGGCCCTGTCCGGGGGTATCGTCGGGCGGGTCCACAGTGTCCCCCGACCCCTCCTGTCTCAGCCTCCAGTATTTATGCTGCTATAGTTTATGTGTTGGGGGCTAGGGTCAGTCTGTTACATCTGGAGTATTTCTCCTGTATTATCCTGTGTCCTGTGTGAATGTAAGTATTCTCCCTCTAATTCTCTCTCTCTCCCTCTCCCTCCACTCCCGGAGGACCTAAGCCCTGGGACCATGCCCTAGTCCACCTGGTCGTGCTGCTGGTCCAGTTTCGACTGTTCTGCCTGAGGCTAAGGAACCCTTGACCTGTTCACCGGGCGTGCTACCTTGTCCCGGACCTGTTATTTTTCGACTCTCTCTCTACTGCACCTGCTGTCTCTGACTCTGAATGCTCGGCTATGACATTTAACTGACATCTACTCCTGAGGTACTGACCTGTTGCACCATCTACAACCACTGTGATTATTATTATTATTTGACCATGCTGGTCATCTATGAACGTTTGACCATCTTGGCCATGTACTGCTTTAATCTCAACGTGGACTGGCCACTCCTCAGAGCCTGGTCCCTCTCAAGGTTTCTTCCTAGGTTCCTGCATTTCTAGGGAGGTTTTCCTAGCCACTGTGCTTCTACATCTGCATTGCTTGCTGTTTGGGGTTTTAGGCTGGGTTTCTGTATAGCACTTTGTGACATCTGCTGATGTAAAAAGGGCTTTATAAATCAATTTGATTGATTGATTGATTAAGAACACCTGCTCTTTCCATGACATAGACTGACCAGGTGAAAGATATGATCCCTTATTGATGCCACTTGTTGAATCCACTTCAATCAGTGTAGATGAAGGGGAGCAGACAGGTTAAAGAAGGATGTTTAAGCCTTGAGACAATTGAGACATGGATTGTGTGTGTGTGCCATTGAGGGTTAATGGGCAAGACAAAATAGTTAAGTGTCGTGTCTGACTAGGATTCAATTATATTACATGCTATTTTATCAAATCGATTACCTGACGTTAAATCGATTACGTGATTGAATTAAACCATGCAACAATTAAACCATTAATAACCTGGGGCACCAGGGAAGTATTAATTTATATTGAGCGGTTATCTCCCGAATCCTGAAGATCTTTAACATCAATAGCAGTCAATTATTAATCTTCACCTCGATTGGTCTAATTCTTATTGCCGTAAGTACTTGGTTATCTGCACGTACCCTAGCTAATAAGTTGAATCAGCAATACACAAATTCAATATCTGAGACATAAACTGAACAAGTTCCACAGACATGTGACTAACAGAAATGGAATAATGTGTCCCTGAACAAGGGGGGTTTAAAATCAAAAGTAACAGTCAGTATCTGGTGTGGCCACCAGCTGCATTAAGTACTGCAGTGCACTCCTCCTCATGGACTGCACCAGATTTGCCAGTTCTTGCTGTGAGATGTTACCCCACTCTTCCACCAAGGCACCTGCAAGTTCCCGGACATTTCTGGGGGGAATGGCCCTAGTCCTCACCCTCCGATCCAACAGGTGCCAGACGTGCTCAATGGGATTGAGATACGGGCTCTTCGCTGGCCATGGCAGAACACTGACATTCCTGTCTTGCAGGAAATCAAGCACAGAACGAGCAGTATGGCTGGTGGCATTGTCATGCTGGAGGGTCATGTCAGGATGAGCCTGCAGGAAGGGTACCACATGAGGGAGGAGGATGTCTTCCCTGTAACGCACAGCGTTGAGACTGCAATGACAACAAGCTCAGTCTGATGATGCTGTGACACACCGCCCCAGACCATGACGGACCCTCCACCTCCAAATCGATCCCACTCCAGAGTACAGGCCTCGGTGTAACTCTCACTCCTTCGACGATAAACGCAAATCCGACCATCACCCCTGGTGAGACAAAACCCCGACTCGTCAGTGAAGAGCACTTTTTGCCAGTCCTGTCTGGTCCAGCGACGGTGGGTTTGTGCCCATAGGCGACGTTGTTGCCGGTGATGTCTGGTGAGGACCTGCCTTACAACAGACCTACAAGCCCTCAGTCCAACCTCTCTCAGCCTATTGCGGACAGTCTGAGCACTGATGGAGGGATTGTGCATTCCTGGTGTAACTCAGACAGTTGTTGTTGCCATCCTGTACCTGTCCCGCATGTGTGATGTTCGGATGTACCAATCCTGTGCAGGTGTTGTTACATGTGGTCTGCCACTGCGAGGACGATCAGCTGTCCGTCCTGTCTCCCTGTAGCGATGTCTTAGGCGTCTCACAGTACGGACATTGCAATTTATTGCACTGGCCACATCTGCAGTCATCATGCCTCCTTGCAGCATGCCTAAGACACGTTCACGCAGATGAGCAGGTCCCGTGGCATCTTTATTTTGGTGTTTTTCAGTCAGGAGAAAGGCCTCTTTAGTGTCCTAAGTTTTCAAATCTGTAACCTTAATTGCCTACAGTCTGTAAGCTGTTAGTGTCTTAACAACCGTTCCACAGGTACATGCTCATTAATTGTTTATGGTTCATTGAACAAGCATGGGAAACAGTCTAAACCCTTTACAATGAAGATCTGTGAAGTTATTTGGATTTTTATAAAATATCTTTGAAAGATATATTTTTTTTGCTGAGCTAATATATATATATATATATATATATATATATATATACACACAGGTTATATCACACATTGACTAGTAATCATGTCATGAAAAGCCCCTAGTGGGCTAACCCGATATGATGGCTGTTAACACAAAGGAAGGGGGTTGGGTTTGAATGAAAGAGCGGGAAGACTGAGGGACAAAGGGATTGGTTTCGCTATCGGACCTTGAGAAGCTATGCTACCATAAATACAGAATCTTATGCATTCTAATAAACACCTATTCGGAAAAGGAAAATGCAAGATATATATATTACTCTGAGCTGCGCTTCGATAGATGTTTTTTTTTTAATGTTTTTAAATGTTAGGACAGCAGTCCTAACATTTCTGGAACTAAATGTTAATTAGTTAGGTTGTAGTTGAAATTAGCCCTTTTAAACGTATGGACACCAGTCCTCACGTCTTCGGGAACTGAGGTTGACTTCTGTTAACTGGCTTTTGTACTGGGGGAGAGAAGGGCGTGTTTCATAGTTCTCAACCAATGTCTGTTCACTTGGGCGTGCACCTGAGTGAGCATAGTTTCCTTATGAAAACAATTCTCTCATTTAGAAGCTAAAATTACATTTAATCTTTTCACAAATAGTTTCAAATTTAAACATTTAAATTGCGCAACAATTCCATGTGAATCTGAACTAGAATGTGTAGACTTTCCAATATACAATTTATGTCATCCTATCATCAGATATAATGTCCTAGACAACAACTGATCTGACATCATATTCTTTAAGTACCAACGGACACTTTCAACTGGTTGAGAAAGGGAAATATTGTTCCATTCCCCAACCTTTTGATGTTACAATACTCTCTCTATGTTAACAAAGGGCTTTCCAAGAGTCCATTCTGTAGAGTGGAGAGAAAAGGGGGAAAGGTATTTATGGGGGGGTCATAAACCTCACCCAACATGGCAACGTCATGACAGTAGTACTGTAGGTGCCAGGCGCACCGATTTGTGTCAAGAACTGTAAAGCTGCTGGGTTTTTCCACGCTCAACCGTTTCCTGTGTAAATCAAAAATGTTCCACCACCCATATGACAATCAGTCAACTTGACACAACTGTGGGAAGCATTAAATTCAACATGGGCCAGCATCCTTGTAGAATGCTTTCGACATTTTGTAGAATCCATGCCCCAAAACCACTCCTGCATTGGGGTTGTTGTCCTGTTGGTAGGTGAACCTTCACCCCAGTATGAGGTCCAGAGTGCTCTGGAGCAGGTTTTCATCAAGGATCTCTTTGTACTTTGCTCCGTTCATCTTTATCTTGATCCTGACTAGTCGCCCAGTCCCTGCCACTGAAAAACATCCCCACAGCATGATGCTGCCACCACCATAGAGATTAGAGGTCGACCGATTATGATTTTTCAACGCCGATAACGATACCGATTATTGGAGGACAAAAAAGCGAATACCGATTAAAACGGCCAATTTTTTATTTATTTATTTGTAATAATGACAATTACAACAATACTGAATTAACACTTATTTTATAATACATCAATAAAAATAAATTTAGCCTCAAATAAATAATGAAACAATTTGGTTTAAATAATACAAAAACAAAGTGTTGGAGAAGTAAAAGTGCAATATGTGCCATGTAAAAAAGCAAACGTTTGAGTTCCTTGCTCAGAACATGAGAACATATGAAAGTTGGTGGTTCCTTTTAACATGAGACTTCAATATTCCAAGGTAAGAGGTTTTAGGTTGTAGTTAATATAGTATTTATAGGACTATTTCTCTCTATACCATTTGTATTTCATGTACCTTCGACTATTGGATGTTCTTATAGGCACTATAGTATTGCCAGTGTAGCAGTATAGCTTTCGCGTAACAGGCAGGCTCCTTGTGGAGTGCAACGAGAGGCAGGTGGTTAGAGCGTTGGACTAGTTAACTGTAAAGGTTGCAAGATTGGATCCCCCGAGCTGACAAGGTGAAAACCTGTCGTTCTGCCCCTGAACAAGGCAGTTAACCCACCGTTCCGAGGCCGTCATTGAAAATAAGAATGTGTTCTTAACTGACTTGCCAATTTAAATAATGGTATAAAAATAATAATAATAAAATAAATACATTTTCAAAAAAATCGGCGCCCAGAAATACCAATTTCCGATTGTTATGAAAACTTGAAATCGGCCCCAATTAATCGTCCATGCCGATTAATCGGTCTACCTCTAATAGATATGGTGCCAGGTTTCCTCCAGATGTGAAGCTTGGCATTCAGGACAAAGAATTAAATCTTGATTTTCATGGTCTGAGTCCTTTAGGTGCCTTTTGGCAAACTCCAATCGGGCTGTCATGTGCCTTTTACTGAGGAGTGTCTACCATAAAGGCCTGATTGGTGGAGTGCTGCAGAGATGGTTGTCCTTCTGGAAGGTTCTCCCATCTCCACAGAGGAACTCTGGAGCGCTGTCAGAGTGACCATCTGTTTCTTGGTCACCTCCCTGACCAAGGCCCTTCTCCCCCAATTGCTCAGTTTGGCCAAGCAGCCAGCTCTAAGAAGATTTCTGGTGGTTCCAAACTTCCTCCATTTAAGAATGATGGAGGCCACTGTGTTCTTGGGGATCTTCAATTCTGCAGAAATGGTTTGGTACCCTTCCCCAGATCTGTACCTCGACACAATCCTGTCTCGGAGCTCTACGGACAATTCCTTCGGTCACATGGCATGGTTTTTGCTCTGACATGTACTGTCAACTGTGGGACCTTATATAAACTGGTGTGTTCCTTTCCAAATCATGTCCAGTCAATTGGATGTACCACAGGTGGACTCCAATCAAGTTGTGAAACATCACAAGGATGATCAATGGAAACAAGACGCACCTGAGCTCAATTTCAAGTCTCATAGCGAAGAGTCTTATATATACTTATATATAGTAAATCAGGTATTTCTGGTTTTATTTTAAATACATTTACAAATGGGTCCTATTATGCCTGGAGGAAATCAAGCACCTCATACCAATGGTGTCATGTCCTGACCTTAGTTACTTTTTTATGTCTCTGTTTTAGGTTGGTCAGGGCGTGTTTTGTAGTTCTATGTGTTTGGCCTGGTATGGTTCCCAATCAGAGGCAGCTGTCAATCGTTGTCTCTGATTGAGAACCATACTTAGGCAGCCTGTTTTCCCGCTATGGTTTGTGGGTAGTTATTTTCCGTTTCAGTGTTTGCACCATAAGGGACTGTTTCGGTTTTCATTAATTCTCTTGTTCTTTTGTATTTTGTGTTCAGTGTATTAAAAGTAAATATGAAGGCGTACCATGCTGCACTTTGGTCTACTCCTTCTTCCACCAACGACAATCGTTACAAATGGTCAAGCATTGTGGTGGTAGTGTGAGGGTTTGGGGATGCTTTGCTGCCTCAGGACCTGTACGACTTGCCTTAATAGAAGGAACCATGAATTCTACTCTGTATCAGAGAATTCTACAGGAGAATGTCAGGCCATTCATCTGTGAGCTGAAGCTTAAACGCAGCTGGGTCATGCAGCAAGACAATGATCCAAAACACACAAACAAGTCTACATGAAAATGGCTAAAAAGCAACAAATTTGAGAATGGCCTAGTGTAAGTCTTGACCTAATCCCAATTGAGATGTTATTGAGTGTAAGGGGACTAAGGTGTTGAATAACTTTGTTTATTAAATAAATTAAATAATTATGTCATTGTTTTATTTGTTCACTCAGGTTCCCTTTATCTAATATTAGCTTTTGGTTGAAGATCTGATAACATTCAGTATCTGTCACGTTCTGACCTTAAGTTCTTTTTTTATGTCTTTGTGTTAGGTTGGTCAGGGCGTGAGTTGGGGTGGGTATTCTAGGTTCTTTTTTCTAGGTTATATTCCTATATGTTTGGCCAAGTATGGTTCTCAATCAGAGGCAGGTGTCGTTCGTTGTCTCTGATTGAGAATCATACTTAGGTAGCCTGTTTTCCCCATTTTGGTTGTGGGTGTTTAATTTCTGTTTAGTGTCTGTTCACCTGGCAGAACTGTTTCGTTTTCTCTCCGTTGTTATTTTGTGTAGTGTTCAGTTTTTCAATTAAAATATGACGAACACTTACCATGCTGCATTTTGGTCCTCCTCTCCTTCCACCAACGAGAATCGTTACAGTATCAAAAATGTGCAAGAGTAGAGACAATTAGAAAGAGGACTGATACTTTTTTCACAGAACTGCACATTAACAGTATATATTATTATTATCATTTGTATTTTATTTTTGGGAAATTGGTCCGTGGACTGGGCCGCCAGTTGCCCATCGCCCATTTATACCAATAAATATTGCCGATCTGGAGTCACTAGCTAGATTTCACTCTTGGATTAATCTGGTGCTAACAACATTGATTACCATTGCCAGAGTTGTGCTCTATAAATAGAATACCCCCATTGACTGGTGGCATTAATCAATATTTAACAATCCCATAGCAGACCAAATGGACTGGGGGATGGTGGTATATCCACGCCTGAACTTCAGATTTGTTCAGGATTGTCTTCTATTATGGTGATATTTTTAATACAAGATTATGTCTCAAATGCAAACACTGTTGATAGTAAAGTGAAGGTTACATTCACCCCCTATAATTGACATAGTTAAACTTTCTAAAGCAGAATCAGATGTCTGGACACGGATGTGAACAATAAGTGTCTGATTAGCATTTCACACGGTCCCCCTCAACCTCCTGACCTCTGATCCCCATTACTACACTATGGGAAGCTATAGCTAGGTGACAGGGATGTGGACACAGGTTCCGCTCCATCTCAGGAGACAGTCAGGATCAATAGTGGATCCTCCTATTTAGACATGCATAGTCGTGAGTATGGTTGAGTAGCCAATGACCATGGATAGAGAGGAAGAGAGAGTGACACCAGCTGAATATGTGAGCTCCATCAGTGTTATTCCACATATACCGGAAGGCTTGGTATGACTGTCAGCTTCCAGACAGTATAGACCAAGTCTGACCCTCATGTAAATGTTTTTTTTTCAATAGATTTTATCTATATGAGTTTATTTTAACATTGAGGACTAGTGTATTGGGGAAATGTATTTTTATTTCCCCCTTTAGGAAAGCAGCTGTGCACAGAACCTCAGCCCCATTTAGAAAAGACAACCATGCCGCTTGAGGGAGATTGAACGAAAACATAGTCAAGGTTCGCATACCAGAGGAAATATCCAGCTGTTGGGGTGTATTATGACCAAGCTTTCAGAGCTCTTCATCTGTTGACGTCTATCTGCATAATCCATTAAACATCATTACATGCTACATCTCTTTATCTGCTGGGCTAGCCGCTAGACACATTTCCTTGGCTAGCAGAGGACAGAGGAGAGGAGGGTTGAAACTATGGAATGCGGCTCTGAGTTTAAGGAACATTCTAATGAGGGCTGCTGAACTGAAGGAGATAGGAGAGAATGTTGGAGGAGGTCTGGGCAGTGACGATGGTCTCACTGGGGGCTGCAAGAGGATTCTCCTGGGCCCAGTTTTTCAAAAGTTATCTATCCGGGATTTCCCCCACCAGATAGGATTAAATGCATAGAAAGAGAATAAATAGAATGGACAAACCATTGACTTGAATGGGGACTGTTCTATTCGTTCTATTTCTATGCATGTAATCCTACCCGGTAAGTGAAATCCAGATAGATAACTTTTGAAAAACTGGGCCCTGGGGAACAGAGAGGCTATAGTAGATCTTATCTGACTCCCACGGTGAGAGAGTGAAAGCCTTTACACCCGCCTCCCTCTCTCTCTCTCTCTCTCTCTCTCTCCGCCTCCTCTCTCTCTCCCTCCCTCCCTCTCTCCCTCCCTGCCTCCCTCTCTCCCTCCCTGCCTCCCTCCGTCTTTGTGGTGCAAATGAAACCAAACAGTGCAGGCCCCAGATAACGTCTCCCTCCGCTTGACAATCACCTCTGACATTGCACTAATGGGGAATTTAGTGATGTTAATAAAAGCGGTCAATAGAGTGCCCTGGGGGACTAGCACAAAGCCAACCACACACTTCTGATCTCGCCGGGGATATCATTAATATGGCCCAAAAATATAGAATCCTCTGTACACCCCAAACCCATCCCTCTGGCCCACACGTACGCTACATACAGGCATTGACATGCACACAGACACACAGAAGACACACAAAAGACACACACACACTTTCAAAATGAGACACTTGCACTTGAAGGCAATCACTAACAAGCATGCCTAGCCTATAGACTTCACACACATACATGCACATCCTACATGTCGTAGAGACTAAACACTTAGGCCTATAGTCATTAGTGTTCATAATTCCCCCTTTTAATTCATATTAGCAATTAAAGACCAAAGACACAGAGGAGCAGGCAGGACAGACGCCTTGTGGGACTGAATTAAAATAAAGAACCCAAACTGTGGCTGACAAGATGTGGCTGATATGTGGCCTGGTATGGCTTGTGCTCTGGCTACTGGTACACTAAATGAGCTCGCCTTCTCTCTTTCTTTCTCTCTCTCTCTCCCGTCTGCTCTCTTTCTCCCCATCTCTTCCCCCTTCTCCCTCGCCATCTTCGAAGGCAAAGAGTGTTTCTTTGGATTGCATTGGAGTAGAATAGAATCACTTTGGTGCTCGCCAAGGAAAATAAATCCCCTCCTTAATTTGTGAATATTTCTCAGTCATTCAGATAGTCTTTAATGTGCCTGTTCTGCTCCCCGGAGCTGCAAAACAATTAGGCCTAATTACATGTAGTGTGAGAATGATTTGATAAAGGGAAATGTTGTATCCCTGCAAAGTAGAGCCGTCAAAGGCAGTTATCTTGATTGCTGTGTTTGTTATTATTATGAGTGTGTGCATCCACCGTAGTTCCTCCCAGACTCGGACTCAACCTTGTCGTTTCCAAGGTCGTTGGTGAGCTGGGGTTGCTGCCCTGTTGTTTAATGCCTAGAGGAAACATTAGAGTGGTAGCCTAAAGTCCAGATTTGTTTTGTGCTAGTATTCCACTCCTTGTACTCTGTGTAATATGCCAGTAATGGAGTGGCAAGAAGTGGAACGTTAGCACAAACAGACTGGTACACATGATATTAGAGCTGAGTTGAGCTGAGGAATGGCTCTGTAAGCTATTACCAGCGGTAACCTCAGTAGACTACAGTCAGTGTAAAATGTAAATGAATTATTCTGTTGGCTTTCTACATTGAACTGAGGCTGATGAGAACTCCCAGTGGAAGGGAGCTGTCTGCTTCTTGGTAAGTGAACGTTGAGGTGTGAATGGGAACAGAGGCTGAATAATGATGGCTGGTTTGGTTTCACTGTATCAATGCCTACAATAACCTTGGATTTGCACTGTGTAAGATGAGTCTAGCACTATTGTACATTGTTCTCTGTAGAAATGATAACAGACCACGTGACTCTACTGAGCCAAAATGGTCATTGGGTATGATTACGGAGAGAGACCTATTTACAGTATGTTTGAACTATTCACTATTTACAGTATGTGTGTTTGAACTATGCACTATTTAGAGTATGTGATTGAACTATGCACTATTTACAGTATGTTTGAACTATTCACTATTTACAGTATGTATTTGAACTATTCATTCTTTACAGTATGAGTTTGAACTTTGAACTATTTACAGTATGTGTTTGAACTTTGAACTATTTACAGTGTGTTTGAACTATGCACTATTTACAGTATGTGTTTGAAATATGCACCATTTACAGTATGTGTTTGAAATATGCACCATTTACAGTATGTGTTTGAAATATGCACCATTTACAGTATGTGTTTGAAATATGCACCATTTACAGTATGTGTTTGAAATATGCACCATTTACAGTATGTGTTTGAAATATGCACCATTTACAGTATGTGTTTGAAATATGCACCATTTACAGTGTGTTTGAAATATGCACCATTTACAGTATGTGTTTGAAATATGCACCATTTACAGTATGTGTTTGAAATATGCACCATTTACAGTATGCGTTTCTCTGTAGTTCCTTAACCTTTGAATGGGCCTTATTCAACTCTTCGTCTTGGTGCATTGCATGTGCTTCCTCAGCAGTGTGTGTGTGTGCGTGTGTGTGTGTGTGCGTCCATGTGTCTCCTCTGTAAACTCACAGCTTTTGTGCACTGCACGTCTTTTCCCAGCAGCCAGTTGAGCTCCAGGTTGCCCTCTCCCTGGTAGCAGGACTGCAGGCGCTCCTTGATACGGGCGTTGATGTCCTTGATGGTGAACACGCAGAGCGCAGAGTCATCTGGCGGCTGGTGGTACTGCTTCTGGCCCTTGGAGAACACGGTGAAGAGCACGTCATCTGTGGCACTGATGTTCAGCGAGGCGGCCAGCACACGGCCCGGCTTAGCTAGGTAGGCAGCCTGCAGGAGACGGTACTCCACGCCATTCCTCACGCAGCCCACAGGTAAGGAGACGTACGAGTGGAACTTGTGGTCATCCTTGCAGAGGCGTACAATGCGCGAGGTGTAGAAGAGATCATTGGAGGATCCGCCAGATGACATGCTGTTCTCCGGCGTCTCAGGCTGGACGGTCAGGAAGTAGACGAAGGAACCACTGGCGAAGCCATACACGTAGTAGATGTCGAAGTGGGACACCAGCGCAAGCGTGTCTGACGGGATCTTTATCAGAGACGAGACGAAGTCCGTGTGGAGCTCGTAGTCAAGCATGGCTGAGGACTCTGGGTCACGGGGCAGCTTGCGGCTGGAGATGGTAGGGAAGTAGTCCTGCTTGCCGTCTACTGCCGTCCCGATGAAGAGAGTCCCGTCCTGGCCATGGGAGGGCACGATTACCCCGTACATGGTGCCTGTCTGGTTGACGCTGGAGAGGTAGTGCTCTTTCTTATGGGACGGCTCCACTAGGATAAACAGGTCGTCCAGACGAAGGAGTTTACAGACTCCCTGGTAGAGGCTACCGCAAGCCAGAAGGCGATTCTGGCTGTAGTCTATAAGGAGCAGCTTGTTGACGTTGTTAGTGGAGGTCAGGGGTTCAGAGCAGGGCTGGACGATGAGGGGCGGGTAGCAGGCCTTGTTATCGTCCTCAGGGCCTGTGTCGTGGGACACCATCAGGGTCAGGTTGCCTGATAGCTTGTAGACACGGTTGACTGCTCCGATGTAGAGCGCCCCAGTTGTCTGGTGGACCGTCAGATGGTTGAAGGCCCACTCCCGGCGCTCTGGGTGGAAGCTGGTGAAGGTGGTCTGGCCTTGGCACACGGTGGCAGCGACAGCTAACACCCAGCAGCCCAGCATGGCCAGCACAGCGCCCCGTGTAGGGCCCGCTGGGAATGTTCTGGCGCTGTATTGTGTGACTCGCCGCGACCGTCGGCCCTCCATACCACTAGGGACTCTGCAACAAGGCAACAGCAGACTGAACAGGGGGAGGATGGAGGAGGAGTGGGAGGGAGGCTACCTTCCTCTTTGTGTTCTCAAAGGCTAGGTTCGCGCTTTTATCTTCACCACGGTCTTCACATGTTTCTGAAAGAGAGAAAGAGAGAGAGGTGGGTGAATAAATGAAAGAGAGCGCATTGTGACTCACACTCACAGTCAAAGGGGAAGCAGATAACGGAAAAGGCCTTTCTTTTGGTCCCTCCTGCTGCTTTGGAAAGTTCACCCTGGCCAAGGCGATGAGTTAGGGAACAGTAGAATGAATGCTGAGAGAAAACCTTTATCGCTACATTCCAGAGGAGTTGCTGGACAAGAGAGGTCTGATAAGACAATGAAGGAAAGTGAGCAGGTTACGGCTAACGGAAATTAGCATGACCTGAGACCTGAGTCCTGAGTCCTGCTGCCTAGCTGCTTCAGGCCTCAGACACTGAGACAGTGGGTTTCTAAGAACACCACAAACCAACGGACTGCCCAGGGCGCCACATTTCACAGATCAAGCCTCACCATGCACTGAAATGAGTCATACTACTTAGTGTCATCCACACATCAGAGGAGCACACTTCAGGCTAGTGCTCCACGGAGCCACTTATTTAATGCTATAATGAACAGATGCCATGGGTCAAATAATACAAGCAAGAGGCTAAAAATGTCTTGACATTTAAACCAGGGTTTTATGTACTCCAGCTAGAGAAAGACTTTTGAGGTTACAGCACAGCTAAAAACCAAAGGCATGTTAAATACATGTATTGGGCTCATATTACCCTAAATCTATTTCTGGGAGGGAAGCATTGCCATCTCATTTTGATTGTACCCCCTCCTCTATCCATGCTACTCATTTCCAATCTAACTGTGAAAACATATATCAAGGAAAGTTTGCAATTTATGTAACAATGCTTTGCAGACTGGCTGCAGAGATGTCATCCCCACCACAATGCTATAAATCAAGAGAGAGAGGGAGACAGAGAGAAAGAGAGAGAGAGATGGGTAGAGAAAGGGAAAGACAGAGGGAAAGAGAGAGCCCCTCTTCACAGTTTATCCCCAGGAGTTAATTATCTGGTCCACGGTAGAGGGGAGGTCTGGATCTTATTACTGGAACAAAGTGAGAACAAATTGGGAGACAGATCCTCTGCTTGCAACCCTCCTCTGTCTGTTTTATCTTCCCACTTGTCCCCTCCTTCCCTCCCTTCTTCTCTCCTTCCCTCTCTCACACCCCTCCCTCCCTCCTCTCTCTCTCCCCCTATCTGCTTTTCTCCACCCCCACTCTTCTTACCCCCCCCCCCCCCCCCCCCCCCCTCTCTCCACCCCTCCCTCTCTGCTCTTTAAGGTCTCTGTCTGTTCAACCAGGATATGAATCTATTAATTATTATTATTCAACGTTACTCTGTTTTTTTGTCCACCGCTGACACCATCACATCCTGCAGGGATTAATCATAGGCTCCGGAAGAATCCTTCCTAAATGAATCAGGACCCCGTTCGACATGCACATCTCACCCTCCTCTCCCTCTCTGCCTCGTTTTAATAGTGCATCCAATACCATGCTGTGTTTTCTCTCCCTTGATCAGTATTATTCCATCAGGACCAAGCAACGCCAGGCAGTGAGGGGCTAACAAGTGGAGACAATGGCAGCGATGGACGCAGCGCATTGTGACATCAAGGATGATCAGGCATAGCGCTACAACAAGGGTAATTAGTGGCGTGCTGGACGAGGTAGCTGGGGACCGTGTGCGTGTCGGTGGGGACGCCAGGGGGGTGAAACGTGTCGGACACAAGCCTACATCGTTCGTTACACTCCACATTTGCATTTCACAGCAGCCAGTGAGGGAGAGCGGGAGAGAGGGGAGGGCAGCAGAGAGAATCAAGCCAAGGACGAGAATAGAGAGATGTGGCTGGACTAATCAGCTGGTTCTTTGATTTAGTAATTTGCATATGTCTGGATGGGGCGGGATATAGAGGCTATCTACAGTGCTCCAGGTGGGTCTGGTATACAGCATATATATTTACAGTCCCTCTCCACTTACACACTCCTCCCTCCCCCAGTCCTCTGCTGTCAAAACCTGGTAACTGTCATCCTTGGTCCCTCCCTCCAACCTCCCTCCCTCAGCCCATAAACAGTGAGTTCCTAGAGGCCACTGGGGCCTGGCCTGGCCTGGCCTAGCCTTGCGTGTGCTGGGGTGGGCTGAGGTGTGGGAGGTGGGTGGGCTGCACTTAGGTGTCCCATAAAAGAGCTGGGCTAGGCTATAAACCAGGGTCAAGCCCACTTCCTGCGCTGCCCGCCCACCCTGACTGAACCACGGCTGCAGCCGCCATGCTGCTTCCTTTGTATGAGCGTAGTGCTATGGAGGTGCAGAGCAGAGAGCAGAGCAGAGCAGAGCAGAGCAGAGCAGAGAGCAGAGCAGAGTAAAACAGAGGAGAGGTGCATCCCAAATGGCAAAGTGTTCCTTATATAATGCACTACTTTTGAACAAGAGCCTAATGGGATTAGGGTGCTATTTGGGATGCAGCACAGAGCATATCCCTCTGGAGGTATAATCAGGCTCCTGCTGAGGCAGCAGTTCTTTCCACCTCAAACCCCTCAGCCTTTTGCCCTTTAGGGCTTTAGAATGCAGGCAGGCAGCACCCCCCTCCACCTCCCTAACCCCCCTCCACCTCCCTAACCACCTTCCACCTCCCTAACTCCCACACCTCCCTAACTCCCACACCCCCCTCCACCTCCCTAACCCCCCTCCACCTCCCTAACCCCCCTCCACCTCCCTAACTCCCTACACCTCTCTAACCCCCATACTTCCCTAACCCCCCTCCACCTCCCTAACCCCCCTCCACCTCTCTAACCCCCACACTTCCCTAACCCCCCTCCACCTCCCTAACCCCCCTCCACCTCCCTAACCACCTTCCACCTCCCTAACTCCCACACCCCCCTCCACCTCCCTAACTCCTTACACCTCCCTAACCCCCACACTTCCCCAACCCCCCTCCACCTCCCTAACTCCTTACACCTCCCTAACCCCAACATTTCTAAACACTTGTTTTTGCTTCTTCATTTTGGGGTATTGTGATGTCATTGTGGGGTATTGTGATGTCATTATTGGGTATTGTGTGTAGATTGCTGAGAAAATTGGAACATTTTCAGACCCCTCGACTTTTTCCACACTTTGTTACGTTACAGCCTTATTCTAAAATGGATTCAATAAATAAAAATCATTTTAGAATAAGGCTGTAACGTAACAAAGTGTGGAAAAAGTCGAGGGCTGAACATTTTCCAAAGGCAAGGAATATTTTACTACCCATCCATCTCTCCCTTCCTTCCTCCTTTCCCTCTATCTCCTCCTTCCCTATGGCTTGGGAAGAATTTGGGTTTCATTTTTCCTTGTTCGTGTTTTGGTGGGTGAACTGGCGGCAGCTGCACTGAAGCAGAAGAAGAAGAAGCAGGAGCAGGAGCAGAAGAAGAGACTGAATGAATGAACGGTGACCATATATAACGTCTCAAAGGTCAACTGCTAATGTAGCTACCAGGAAGAGAAGCTGTACCAAGCAATGGAGCTGTGTTGATGCTGTTTTCCCCTCCTTTTGGCTGCTCTTGACGGGTAGGGACTCATTATGCTGCCAACCAAGGGATTTGAATAGCACGATTGACTTCGCTTGTTAGTAGCTTTCTTGTTTGAAGCCACGTCGTCTTTTCTCTCCTCCTCGCTAGCAGACATATACAGCGGGAACTCGTGAAGCAATTAACATGCAAGAGCTAGTGGTGGTGAATCATGAGCCAGTCACCTAATAGCCTAGACCTAGAGAGGCCTTGGGGCATCATGGGTGATACGCCTGGCTGAGTCTGTGGTAGCATTTGTAGGCTACAATGGAGACATTCTTGTCCAGGCTTGATTTGCTTCTGAGCTATATTGAACAGTAGGAATAGCCTTGTATAGTAAAAACAACTCTTTCAATTTACCGCCAATGCTACCAGTGTGTCAAACAGGCCTAATCTCCGAACCCAGACCCAACTCTTGCGTGCGGGCGGCGTGCAGCTGGCCAGCTACTCGATTTGTCTGTCACGAGAGACTACCAGTTAAACAGCAACTCCACCCGATGCGGAGCCATCTTTGTCTGCTCACGGACACATTGAGCCATCTGTTTTTCTAAACAAGCCTTGTTTGTGGGTCAGCTTTGATTTGTTGACACATTACAACCGTGTAAATTGTAGCGACGCAAAAAGATGTACTGGATGGAAGACACACGTCAGCTAACGTGGGAATTACATCATCCCACAGACAAGCTTACAAAAAAAAACCTCAGATTGCTCAGCTCACTAAATGCATTAACCGCTTCCTGGATGAGTCAATCTGTCCTGTGTTTGTCAACCATGCCATTTCATCTACCAGCTCATCATCATTAGTCAGTGTGTAGGCACAGGTCTTCCGACTGACCACCACTGCTGGATGTGTGTTGCAAAACAGCTACTGTATAGTCCTACTGTTACTCTACATCAGGGATCCTCAACTAGAGTCAGCCGCGGGCCGGAAGATAATTACACATCATTTGCAAACTGAAAATGGCCAGCAAGAGGCCCAAACTAAACCAGAATGATTCAAACCGTGCTTACATTCGTATACGATCACATACTGTATATCTATCTCTATTATGTGCGGGAATACCTTGGAACACATTTCCAAAATAGAAATCAACTGGAGCTGATTTGCTGGTGTTTATACAGTATTTTATGTCCAACAATAAAAAAATAAAAATAAAATGTTTACAATGTTTTGCTGAGAAAACTTGGGTGGCCAAATAAAATCCCAGGCGGACCACCAGTTGGGGAACCCTGCATGTTCTGACTAGTGTCAACCCGGAAAATAACAAACAGACACCAGAAGACAGTTAACTCGTCTCCAGGCAGAAAAAGTATTGGCCAGGCCACGTGATGTGAAGCTAAGACATCAACAACATACCATTGTGAACTGGAAACGGTGATCATGGTTTCGAAATGAACAATGCGTTTCTCTTAAGCTTCCCATTGATAATGAAACAGTCGGCATGTTGGCCTGCACAGCTCACCCATGCTGCTGCCTCTGAGGGCCTTGCTAACTCAAAGGGCTGCTGCACTCTGTCAGCTCTTTCTGTCAACTCTCTACTTCTGGCCAGAGCTGCTAGCGCACAATAGTTCACTATAGTGAGTCGCTTGTGCACTATAAAGGGAATAAGGAGGCCTTTTGGACAAAGCCTCTGTTAGCTCGTCTGCCTGTGTCCTGCCTGGTCCCTGTACCCGAACGCTGGTGGTGCCCTCAGTTCCTCAGTTGGCGGCCGCTGGACAAACTTTGGGGGCAGTGCCAGGCCAGCAGCGGGCACAGGGAGCTACATGGTAGCATCTAGGCTAATCTGTAGAAGTGGAGGGCTTGCCACACTGGAGGACAAGGGGAGGAGAGGAGAAGCTAGGACAATGACAAAACAGACCAACAAAACAGTACCTGACTGCTCTGGTGGAATTCTTTCAGTGAGCTGAGCAGGCCTATAGCTCTGAACCCCAGTCTCTTCCCCTGCTGGAAGAGAGCAGCCGTTCCTCTCTCCTCCTCCGTCCCTCCCCCTCTATCCCTCCTCCCTCTCTCACTCCCTCTGTTTTGTGCCTCTTGACTTCCCCCACACTAAGCTCCTTAACAATGCAGTCAAAATTGTTTGATCTCCTAAATTCATATTTACAGACATTGTATTCCAGGAGATAAAGAACATAAACCAAAATCCAGTTACGGATTAAATCCAATTAATTGTTGTGGGGAAGGGAAAAAATGACATATCAGAATTTCATGGCTCTGATTAATTCCGTTATTCCCTGAATGATTAATATAAAGCATGAAATTGAAACGGTTAAATAAAAGTGAGACGATACAATCTACAGGAGCCCAATTTGGTTTAAAAAAACAACAAACAAATAACTTCAAGACATAATTAAGAATAATTACGAGGTTTATAACACGCCTGGAACAAACTTTTGTGATTGGGTTAAAGAAAGTGAACCGTCAGCAGCAGAGATAGCAGCCATTTGCATGTTGGTATTAAAAATAGAACGTTTAATCTCCCCTGAAAGAAGGTCTTCTCTATGGGAGGAGACTATATAAAAAAAAGTGATTAGCGGGAGAGGTTAGTCCATTAGTCTTTATTTCTCCACTGACATGCTGCTGGAGAGAATGAGAGGGTTTCTGCTGTTATGTCTCGTCTCTTGTCGAGGAGTTAGAACAGTTACAGAGGGGAGAACATGTATTTGATACACTGCCAATTTTGCAGGTTTTCCTACTTACAAAGCATGTAGAGGTCTGTAAGTTTTATCATAGGTACACTTCAACTGTGAGAGACGGAATCTAATACAAAAATCCAGAAAATCACATTCTATGATTTTTAAGTAATTCATTAGCATTTTATTGCATGACATACAGTGGGGAAAAAACGTATTTAGTCAGCCACCAATTGTGCAAGTTCTCCTACTTAAAAAGATGAGGCCTGTAATTTTCATCATAGGTACACTTCAACTATGACAGACAAAATGCGAAAAAAAATCCCGAAAATCACATTGTAGGATTTTTTATGAATTTATTAGCAAATTATGGTGGAAAATAAGTATTTGGTCAATAACAAAAGTTTATCTCAATACTTTGTCATATACCCTTTGTTGGCAATGACAGAGGTCAAACGCTTTCTGTAAGTCTTCACAAGGTTTTCACACACTGTTGCTGGTATTTTGGCCCATTCCTCCATGCAGATCTCCTCTAGAGCAGTGATGTTTTGGGGCTGTTGCTGGGCAACACGGACTTTCAACTCCCTCCAAAGATTTTCTATGGGGTTGAGATCTGGAGACTGGCTAGGCCACTCCAAGACCTTGAAATGCTTCTTACGAAGCCACTACTTCATTGCCCGGGCGGTGTGTTTGGGATCATTGTCATGCTGAAAGACCCAGCCACGTTTCATCTTCAATGCCCTTGCTGATGGAAGGTTTTCACTCAAAATCTCACGATACATGGCCCCATTCATTCTTTCCTTTACACGGATCAGTCGTCCTGGTCCCTTTGCAGAAAAACAGCCCAAAGCATGATGTTTCCACCCCCATGCTTCACAGTAGGTATGGTGTTATTTGTATGCAACTCAGCAACTCAGCATTCTTTGTCCTCCAAACATGACGAGTTGAGTTTTTAACAAAACGTTCTATTTTGGTTTCATCTGACATTCTCCCAATCTTCTTCTGGTTCATCCAAATGCTCTCTAGCAAACTTCAGACGGGCCTGGACATGTACTGGCTTAAGCAGGGGGACACGTCTGGCACTGCAGGATTTGAGTCCCTGGCGGCGTAGTGTGTTACTGATGGTAGGCTTTGTTACTTTGGTCCCAGCTCTCTGCAGGTCATTCACTAGGTCCCCCCGTGTGGTTCTGGGATTTTTGCTCACCGTTCTTCTGATCATTTTGACCCCACGAGGTGAGATCTTGCGTGGAGCCCCAGGGAAATTATCAGTGGTCTTGTAGGTCTTCCATTTCCTAATAATTGCTCCCACAGTTGATTTCTTCAAACCAAGCTGCTTACCTATTGCAGATTCAGTCTTCCCAGCCTGGTGCAGGTCTACAATTGTGTTTCTGGTGTCCTTTGACAGCTCTTTGGTCTTGGCCATAGTGGAGTTTGGAGTGTGACTGTTTGAGGTTGTGGACAGGTGTCTTTTATACTGATAACAAGTTCAAACAGGTGCCATTAATACAGGTAACGAGTGGAGGACAGAGGAGCCTCTTAAAGAAGAAGTTACAGGTCTGTGAGAGCCAGAAATCTTGCTTGTTTGTAGGTGACCAAATACTTATTTTCCACCATTATTTGCAAATTAATTAATTAAAAATCCTTCAATGTGATTTTCTGGATTTTTTTTCTCATTTTGTCTGTCATAGTTGAAGTGTACCTATGATGAAAATTACAGGCCTCTCTCATCTTTTTAAGTGGAAGAATTTGCACAATTGGGTGGCTGACTAAATACTTTTTTGCCCCACTGTAAGTATTTGATCACCTACTAACCAGCAAGAATTCTGGCTCTCACAGACCTGTTAGTTTTTCTTTAAGAAACCCTCCTGTTCTCCACTCATTACCTGTATTAACTGCACCTGTTTGAACTCGTTACCTGTATAAAAGACACCTGTCCACACACACTCAATCAAACAGACTCCAACCTCTCCACAATGGCCAAGACCAGAGAGCTGTGTAAGGACATCAGGGATACAATTGTAGACCTGCACAAGGCTGGGATGGGCTACAGGACAATAGGCAAGCAGCTTGGTGAGAAGGCAACAACTGTTGGCACAATTATTAGAAAATGAAAGAAGTTCAAGATGATGGTCAATCACCCTCGGTCTGGGGCTCCATGCAAGATCTCACCTCGTGGGGCATCAATGATCATGAGGAAGGTGAGGGATCAGCCCAGAACTACACGGCAGGACCTGGTCAATGACCTGAAGAGAGCTGGGACCACAGTCTCAAAGAAATCCATTAGTAACACACTATGCCGTCATGGATTAAAATCCTGCAGCGCATGCAAGGTCACCCTGCTCAAGCCAGCGCATGTCCAGGCTCGTCTGAAGTTTGCCAATGACCATCTGGATGATCCAGAGGAGGAATGGGAGAAGGTCATGTGGTCTGATGAGACAAAAATAGAGCTTTTTGGTCTAAACTCCACTCGACGTGTTTGGAGGAAGAAGAAGGATGAGTACAACCCCAAGAACACCATCCCAACCGTGAAGCATGGAGGTGGAAACATCATTCTTTGGGGATGCTTTTCTCAAAAGGGGACAGGACGACTGCACCGTATTGAGGGGAGGATGGATGGGGCCATGTATCGCGAGATCTTGGCCAACAACCTCCTTCCCTCAGTAAGAGCATTGAAGATGGGTCGTGGCTGGGTCTTCCAGCATGACAATGACCCGAAACACACAGCCAGGGCAACTAAGGAGTGGCTCCGTAAGAAGCATCTCAAGGTCCTGGAGTGGCCTAGCCAGTCTCCAGACCTGAACCCAATAGAAAATCTTTGGAGGGAGCTGAAAGTCCGTATTGCCCAGCGACAGCCCCAAAACCTGAAGGATCTGGAGAAGGTCTGTATGGAGGAGTGGGCCAAAATCCCTGCTGCAGTGTGTGCAAACCTGGTCAAGAACTACAGGAAATGTATGATCTCTGTAATTGCAAACAAAGGTTTCTGTACCAAATATTAAGTTCTGCTTTTCTGATGTATCAAATACTTATGTCATGCAATAAAATGCAAATTAATTACTTAAAAATCATACAATGTGATTTTCTGGATTTTTGTTTTAGATTCCGTCTCTCACAGTTGAAGTGTACCTATGATAAAAATGACAGACCTCTACATGCTTTGTAAGTAGGAAACCTGCAAAATCGGCAGTGTATCAAATACATGTTCTCCCCACTGTATATATCTGCGTTCCTTTGTCTCCTTAAAGGAGCATTGACTGGTTCCGTCTGAAACGCTACCCTAATTCCCCATATAGTGCACTGCATAAGGAAAAGGGTGCCAATATAGAGACAGAGAGGAGTTGAGGACAGTACTTACATGTGTAAGTTTCTCTTTCTCATAGCTACAGGAGCTGAATGTGACTGCAGTGGTAGTAACGGTCTCTGTGCCAACCCCTGTCTGTTTCCAATAACACTAAACCTATCATATCCAGCCATCCAGCCCACCACAGGGGAAAAGCACAGTAGAGGAGAGGAAAATAGGAAATGAAGAAAGGAGGCGGCGAGGGATAACACCCTCACTAACCACGAGAACTGTTTTCCTGCCTGTGCTACTGGTGTTATGGAGAGATTAGGTTGGCTATATCCTTCAACTAACAGCGAGGCCTATTCCTTAACGTCTGTGGCTGGGTCGTTCCACGAAATGAATGCCTTTTTCGTCCCTTTGATATTTAAAGTAGAAATTGAGCACAAATATAGCATTTTAAAAGCCTGTTATATTAAATGAAGTGCCCGTTTAATATAGACCACATGGACAATTCAATAAATCTCATTTTTTAATATGAATAAAGACCTGCTTACAGTGCCTTGCGAAAGTATTCGGCCCCCTTGAACTTTGCGACCTTTTGCCACATTTCAGGCTTCAAACATAAAGATATAAAACTGTATTTTTGTGTGAATAATCAACAACAAGTGGGACACAATCATGAAGTGGAACGACATTTATTGGATATTTCAAACTTTTTTAACAAATCAAAAACAGAAAAATTGGGCGTGCAAAATTATTCAGCCCCTTTACTTTCAGTGCAGCAAACTCTCTCCAGAAGTTCAGTGAGGATCTCTGAATGATCCAATGTTGACCTAAATGACTAATGATGATAAATACAATCCACCTGTGTGTAATCAAGTCTCCGTATAAATGCACCTGCACTGTGATAGTCTCAGAGGTCCGTTAAAAGCGCAGAGAGCATCATGAAGAACAAGGAACACACCAGGCAGGTCCGAGATACTGTTGTGAAGAAGTTTAAAGCCGGATTTGGATACAAAAAGATTTCCCAAGCTTTAAACATCCCAAGGAGCACTGTGCAAGCGATAATATTGAAATGGAAGGAGTATCAGACCACTGCAAATCTACCAAGACCTGGCCGTCCCTCTAAACTTTCAGCTCATACAAGGAGAAGACTGATCAGAGATGCAGCCAAGAGGCCCATGATCACTCTGGATGAACTGCAGAGATCTACAGCTGAGGTGGGAGACTCTGTCCATAGGACAACAATCAGTCGTGTATTGCACAAATCTGGCCTTTATGGAAGAGTGGCAAGAAGAAAGCCATTTCTTAAAGATATCCATAAAAAGTGTAGTTTAAAGTTTGCCACAAGCCACCTGGACATGTGGAAGAAGGTGCTCTGGTCAGATGAAACCAAAATTGAACTTTTTGGCAACAATGCAAAACGTTATGTTTGGCGTAAAAGCAACACAGCTGAACACACCACCCCCACTGTCAAACATGGTGGTGGCAGCATCATGGTTTGGGCCTGCCTTTCTTCAGCAGGGACAGGGAAGATGGTTAAAATTGATGGGAAGATGGATGGAGCCAAATACAGGACCATTCTGGAAGAAAACCTGATGGAGTCTGCAAAAGACCTGAGACTGGGATGGAGATTTGTCTTCCAACAAGACAATGATCCAAAACATAAAGCAAAATCTACAATGGAATGGTTCAAAAATAAACATATCCAGGTCTTAGAATGGCCAAGTCAAAGTCCAGACCTGAATCCAATCGAGAATCTGTGGAAAGAACTGAAAACTGCTGTTCACAAATGCTCTCCATCCAACCTCACTGAGCTCGAGCTGTTTTGCAAGGAGGAATGAGAAAAAATGTCAGTCTCTCGATGTGCAAAACTGATAGAGACATACCCCAAGCGACTTACAGCTGTAATCGCAGCAAAAGGTGGCGCTACAAGGTATTAACTTAAGGGGGCTGAATAATTTTGCACGCCCAATTTTTCTGTTTTTGATTTGTTAAAAAAGTTTGAAATATCCAATAAATGTCGTTCCCCTTCATGATTGTGTCCCACTTGTTGTTGATTCTTCACAAAAAAATACAGTTTTATATCTTTATGTTTGAAGCCTGAAATGTGGCAAAAGGTCGCAAAGTTCAAGGGGGCCGAATACTTTCGCAAGGCACTGTATGTGCCAAAATTCGGCCTTTTGACATGTCCCTCCGTGCACTTTAACCCACTTAATCCCAAACTTTCTCCAAGTTTTCACCATCATTGTAAAGCCCTTGTTATTTTGTTGCTTTGACAAAGTCATTTCATGTGATTAGAGGTTCCTTTATGTCTGTCCCTCATTTTAAGGTAAATCCTGTTACGTGAACTGAATAAAACTTTTATATATATATATATTTCAAGAGATATTGAACATCTAATAGCCAAATCATAATGTAAAAATAGGTGAGCTGGTTCTACACTTTATGGACATTTTCTGGTGTTTTGCGGTGGAAAACTGAGCGGGTTGAGCACAACGCATCAACCCTGTTACCAATAGATAGACAGGCTAGAATCTTTTTAACAATTGAAATGTTTTAGTGAAGCTTGCATTCAATTGCCCCTCCCTGTTGCACACAACAAGCTTCCTGTCACAATTTATGGCTGATTTAAGATGAAGTTGTCAATTCGTTACGGTCAGCCCTGTTACAGTAAACTGTTAATTTATTTAACACTTTATAGGCACCTACTATAGTGATTTTTTCTTCTTAACTTCTTGAGATGGGGAATATTTGTTTTTTAAATTAATTTGAAGCTGTGCTCTTTGTGATAGAATGCTAAAAAAGTGAAATAAATGTTTTTTATGCCAAAAAACTATGTTGGGTCATGCAGGAAATATGAAAGTAAACACACTGCTATCAAGCTGTTACAACAAGCACAACATAGACTAGGCTACTATAATTTCCAATTTCCAGTGCTGTTGTTGTTATGTATCAATTGACATGCTCTGAGCTACCAATGAAAAATAACTAGGGGTTTAGCATAGTAAATGACTCTACACTTGTCCATGATTACACATCCACTCTGGGCCACTCTAAGGGCACTCAGTCAGAGCACTCTGCATCCAGTGTTTCGACATGGTAATATCTTTATTAGTGACCCATATCACTGCTCTGGTGACAAGCCCATGGCCTAGTGGCCTCCTGTATTGCCCTAAAGGCGTCAGCATGCTTCAGTTCGGCTGGTGGCTAGCCAAAGTCGTCTAGGCGAACCGAAGAGAGCATACTCCCTTAAAAGACCTTAAAAGTACTGTTTGTCCATTTTGAAACGTCGTAGCCAGTATACACTTCCACAAAATAGTCAGATTTAATCTAAGATAACTCAAGGAATATGTCATTACTTTTGATGCTTTTGCCGGGGAGATCTTAGTCGAGTGATTTTACATCTAACTAAGATGTTTGGTGTAGTATTTCTCAATTGAAAAATGTCCATGAAAACGAGTTGTCTCTACTTGTATGACAACAAAGAGTTTATTGAAGAATCCCTACTGTTGACCAATCACAAACACTGTGTGCCCGAATAGATGAAAAAACCATTACCCAAGTCCAAAACTAACAAAAGGTCACAATAATACATGCACAAACTCTTCCAAACTGTTTCATTTTTGTAAATACAAAAAATGTGCCCCCTAAAAAAGTGATGTCCTGTTCCTTCCCTGACGTTTACTAAATGTTTGTATTTTACACTGCTCATTTGTCAGATTGAATTTATCACAACCAGAAAAGTGTTGAGCCTTTTTACCAGTTTTTTTCACACTTATTCCTAACTTAACCCAGCAAGACAATGTTCTGTAGGACGTTGGTACGCAGCCAGGCTCCAAGACAATGTTCTGTAGGACGTTGGTACCCAGCCAGGTTCCAAGACAATGTCCTGTAGGACGTTGGTACCCAGCCAGGCTTCAAGACAATGTGCTGTAGGACAATGGTACCCAGCCAGGCTCCAAGACAAGAGCTGTAGGACGTTGGTACACTGCCAGGCTCCAAGACAATGTCCTGTAGGACGTTGGTACCCAGCCAGGCTCCAAGACAATGTCCTGTAGGACGTTGGTACCCAGCCAGGCTCCAAGACAATGTCCTGTAGGACGTTGGTACCCAGCCAGGCTCCAAGACAATGTCCTGTAGGACGTTGGTACCCAGCCAGGCTCCAAGACAATGTTCTGTAGGACGTCGGTACCCAGCCAGGCTCCAAGACAATGTCCTGTAGGACGTTGGTACCCAGCCAGGCTCCAAGACAATGTGCTGTAGGACGTTGGTACCCAGCCAGGCTCCAAGACAATGTTCTGTAGGACGTCGGTACCCAGCCAGGCTTCAAGACAATGTGCTGTAGGACGTTGGTACCCAGCCAGGCTCCAAGACAATGTGCTGTAGGACATTGGTACCCAGCCAGGCTCCAAGACAATGTCCTGTAGGACGTTGGTACCCAGCCAGGCTCCAAGACAATGTGCTGTAGGACATTGGTACCCAGCCAGGCTCCAAGACAATGTGCTGTAGGACATTGGTACCCAGCCAGGCTCCAAGACAATGTCCTGTAGGACGTTGGTACCCAGCCAGGCTCCAAGACAATGTTCTGTAGGACGTTGGTACCCAGCCAGGCTCCAAGACAATGTTCTGTAGGACGTCGGTACCCAGCCAGGCTCCAAGACAATGTCCTGTAGGACGTTGGTACCCAGCCAGGCTCCAAGACAATGTGCTGTAGGACGTTGGTACCCAGCCAGGCTCCAAGACAATGTTCTGTAGGACGTCGGTACCCAGCCAGGCTTCAAGACAATGTGCTGTAGGACGTTGGTACCCAGCCAGGCTCCAAGACAATGTGCTGTAGGACATTGGTACCCAGCCAGGCTCCAAGACAATGTCCTGTAGGACGTTGGTACCCAGCCAGGCTCCAAGACAATGTGCTGTAGGACATTGGTACCCAGCCAGGCTCCAAGACAATGTGCTGTAGGACATTGGTACCCAGCCAGGCTCCAAGACAATGTCCTGTAGGACGTTGGTACCCAGCCAGGCTCCAAGACAATGTCCTGTAGGACGTTGGTACCCAGCCAGGCTCCAAGACAATGTGCTGTCGGACCTTGGTACCCAGCCAGGCTCTAATGCATCTCTCTCTCCTCACTGAATGAATGACAAATGGATGAATGGGCGATAATTGTGCACCCTACTTAATAATCTAACTTAAAATGAGGCCTAACTGAACGATGAAGAGGCTGATTTTATCTAGAAAGACAATAGTGTAATGATGAGCTTGTATTATGCCTATTTATCAGTGTTGGAGCTCAAGTTAATCATTTGACTGCATGGCAGTTTGATCCCCTTCTCTTTTACGCTTTACTTTGTCAAAAATAAGCTGTTATGGGACTGTTTTATTTACTACAACTCTATTACCAATCCAATTGATTGTAAGGGAAACGAAAACATGCTATGTGTTGCAGCGGGCCTTTAGTATAATGCAAAATATATCCTTGACTCTATCCAAGTTGATGAGCGGGAAACTGACAATGCCAGTCAGCCTGCACAACCGGCCCATTGACACTACATCTAAACTACACCGAAAATAATATCACACATAATAAGAGTTAGCCTATAGGCAAGATTACATTGACAATAATCTGATGAGTGACAATATTAGGGCAATCAGTTGTCAAATTGTGCATGAAGAGATGGGCGCATCTTGTATTTGACAGATGCAAGGAAAGGAGCTTCGCTTGATCAAATCCGCCTTCAGAGTCACATGCAGGTAAAACATTGTGATTTCTATATAGTATCTGAAAGAGCATATTCTGCAGTTTGGCTCTGGCTACTAAGAAAAAACTAGTAACACAAAAAAAACGGAAAATTACAATCTGCTATTCTGTCGTCAATGGATGAATGGCTGATAGAAACCAAATAGAAACTGATAATGGTGCATGTTTTGTACTTGCTCAATTGCTTTCCATATCTGGGGAAAGTTGAAACCAGGCCAGCGGGTGAGCGACTGTCTGAGACTGTGGTTTTGAGTAGGGTTGCACATTTTGGGGAATATTCAGAGGTGGAAACTTTCCGTCAGAATTAACGGGAATATATTAGAATTAACGGGAACATATGGGAATTAAGGGAAATATATGCAAATTCATTTTAATACCATCTAAATATAGATGTTTTTTTTCATTGGATATGTTTACCATATCATATGAAGACAGAAACATAAACATTTTACCTTCTCATAAGTAGACTTAATTGCATATTATTAAATCCTTCCAATCTTCACTGTCACTTTCCAACCTTGTTGAGAATGGCTTGTTGTCAGGCTCAAAAAGCCTCAAATTTGCCCGGATGGCCACACAATTTTCACCCCTTCTATTGGTCAGCCTGTTGCGTGCTTTGGCTTGTGTGTTCCCAAATAAGGACCAGTTGCCCTCTGAGGTGGCTGATGTTGGTGGGATTTGGAGGATGATGGAGGCAACAGGGGAAAGAGCCTCAGATCCACAAAGTCCCTTCCACCAGGTGGCTGATGAGATATGTTGGCATGACTGCCATATTGCATCTCCATCCCAAAGCCCTTGCTTGGAAGTGTACTTCGCCAGACTGCCAAGACCCTTGCCCTCATCCAGGCCAAGGTGGCGAGACACGGTAGTGATGACACCATAAGCGTTGTTGATCTCTGCACCAAACAGGATGCTCTTGCCAGCATACCTGGGGTCCAACATGTACACTGCAGTGTGTATGGGCTTCAGGCAGAAGTCTTCGTGCTTTTTGATGCATTTCAGAACTGCAGTTTCCTCTGCATGGAGCAACAGTGATGTAGGCAGGGCCGTACGGATTTCTTCTCTTACATCTGCAAGCAGAGTCTGAACATCAGACAGGATGGCATTGCCTCCCTCAATCCATCCAATGGCTACTGCTATAGGTTTCAGGAGTATCAGGCTGCTTACCATTCTCTCCCAAAATGCATCATCCAGGAGGATCCTCTTGATGGGGCTGTCCATATCGGCAGACTGTGATATGGCCATTTCTTGGAGAGACTCCTTCCGCTTCAGGAGACTGTCAAACGATGACAATACCACACCCACGAGTGTTGCTGGGCAGTTTCAATGTGGTGCTCTTATTCTTCTCACTTTGCTTGGTGAGGTAGATTGCTGCTATAACTTTATGACCTCATACCTAACCATTTCCTTGGCTCTCTTCTAGAGTGTATTCATTGTTTTCAGTGCAATGATGTCCTTGAGGAGCAGATTCAATGCATGAGCAGCACAGCCAATGGGTGTGATGTGAGGGTAGGACTCCTCCACTTTAGAGCAAGCAGCCTTCGTGTTCACAGCATTGTCTGTCACCAGTGCAAATACCTTCTGTGGTCCAAGGTCATTGATGACTGCATTCAAGTCATCTGCAATGTAGAAACCAGTGTCTGTTGTCCCTTGTGTCTGTGCTCTCGTAGAATACAGGTTGAGGGGTGGAAATGATGTTGTTAATTATTCCTTGCCCACGAACATTCGACCACCCATCAGAGATGATTGCAATACAGTCTGCTTTCTCTACGATTTGCTTGACCTTCACTTGACCTCTGTTAAACTCTGCATCCACTTTTGTCAGAGGTTGCTTGTTGTGAGTGCTGAAAACATTTACAGGAACATTTCTGGAATTTACCGGAAAGTTTCAGACCCTTTGCAACCCTAGTTGAGACTCACTGTGTTCTACATGGGCAAAGGCAGAAAGACATCTTCACATCAATTTCCCTGGCAGTCAAGTTGATTACAAAGAAGACTAGCCTGCTCAGAACAGTGGA
This sequence comes from Oncorhynchus mykiss, assembly GCF_013265735.2. NCBI lineage: Eukaryota > Metazoa > Chordata > Actinopteri > Salmoniformes > Salmonidae > Oncorhynchus > Oncorhynchus mykiss. The sequence goes on from NC_048580.1 coordinate 44,935,706, forward strand.
CAAATCAAGCATGTTTGCAGTTTGATATGCATCTGATGCATACGCTAAAGGGGACGCCTGGCAACATTCTCTAGTGGGTACTGATAGGCTGAGAGGCCAGGGGGTTCTAGTGTTAAGGCTGAGGTCACTGTCTGGGTCTACTGAAGCCAGTCACAGCGCTAACCAACCACAGCAGCCTCTGCAATGTTATTACATAGATTTTACTCTGAATCGTATCAAAGTCTACTAAAGCCCTCACACTTTGATGTCTTCCACAGAACAAGCCATGTCCTTGTCAACGCAACAGAAGAATTAGCGAGCGTCAGCATTCATACAAGCTTTATCCTTGAATGCAAACAAGGGCGTGTGCATCTCTAATCTTCCCCTTTAACCCACGTCCTGCCGAGACTCAGCGAGGCACCCCACCACCCTGGCTGCTTCACTCTCAACTTAAGCTTTGTTTGAATAAGTGCTCAATGGCATTACGCCTCAAAACTACTACGACATCCTCAGAGAGAGATTACAATATCATTGTTATTCTAATGTCTCGTGTTCCCCCGCCCACTGCAACTCCTCCTCAAAACACATACACACACACACGCACACACACACATACACAGGCACATATACACACGTTTACACGTACACACACAATACGGACACACCATCCCCCAAATAAACAAACCAACAACCCATTTGCACCAGTCATATTAAGTTTGAAGCATCCATAGCGAGATGGGACAGACATACCACTGGTGTCTGGTCATCAGAGCTGAATGTCAGCCCGTGTGCTTCAGGTTTCTATTAGCCAGGCTGATTTCCATACATCTGAATTGTAACGAGAAGACGTAGAAAGAGGGCAGTAAAGGAGGAGGAAATAGGAATCACATTAGGCTGTTTGATTGACAGCATACACGTTTCCATTCTTAACCATTCCTGCAACATGTCTCATATGATGTATAATCCCTGTGCTTTGAAAGTCAGTGGTGTGGGGCCTAATGAAAGAAGGGGTTGAAAGATGCAGTGGTATGAATTTCACACTAGGCACAATTTCAAAGTAGAGGTCGACTCGGAATGGCCGATTAATTAGGGCCGATTTCAACAATCTGAATTTTTGGGCGCCGATTTTTCTTTTTTTCTTCTTTATACCTTTATTTAACTAGGCAAGTCAGTTAAGAACACATTCTTATTTTCAATGACGGCCTAGGAATGGTGGGTTAACTGCATTGTTTGACAGAGTTTCACCATGTCAGCTCGGGGGATCCAATCTTGCAACCTTACAGTTAACTAGTCCAACGCTCTAACCACCTGCCTCTCGTTGCACTCCACAAGGAGCCTGCCTGTTACGCAAATGCAGTAGAAGCCAAGGTAAGTTGCTAGCTAGCATTAAACTTATCTTATAAAAAACAATCAATCCATCATAATCACTAGTTATAACTACACATGGTTGATGATATTACTCGTTTATCTAGCGTGTCCTGCATTGCATATAATCGATGCAGCGCTGTGGGATGGTTTGACAAAAGCGCATTTGCAAAAAAGCACAATCGTTGGACGACTGTAACTAACCATAAACACCAATGCCTTTCTTAAAATCAATACACAGAAGTATATATTTTTAAACCTGCATATTTAGCTAAAAGAAATCCAGGCTAGCAGGCAATATTAACCAGGTGAAATTGTGTCATTTCTCTTGCGTTCATTGCATGCAGAGTCAGGGTATATGCAACAGTTTGGGCCGCCTGGCTCATTGCGAACTAATTTGCCAGAATTTTACGCAGTTATGACATAACATTGAAGGTTGTGCAATGTAACAAAAATAATTAGACTTAGGGATGCCACCCGTTAGATAAAATACCGAACGGTTCCGTATTTCAATGAAATAATAAATGTATGTTTTCGAAAATTATAGTTTCCGGATTCTTGCATATTAATGACCAAAGGCTCCTATTTCTGTGTGTTATTATGTTATAATTAAGTCTATGATTTGATAGAGCAGTCTGACTCAGTGATGGTAGGCAGCAGCAGGCTCGTAAGCATTCATTCAAACAGCACTTTTGTGTGTTTTGCAAGCAGCTCTTCGCAAGCACAGCGCTGTTTATGACTTCAAGCCTTTCAGCCTAATGGCTGGTGTAACCGATGTGAAATGGCTCGCTAGTTAGCTGGGTGTGCGCTAATAGCGTTTCAAACGTCACTCGCTCTGAGACTTGGAGTAGTTATTCCCCTTGCTCTGCAAAGGCTGCGGCTTTTGTGGAGCGATGGGTAACGCTGTTTCGAGTGTGGCTGTTGTCGATGTGTTCCTGGTTCGAGCCCAGGTAGGGGCGAGGAGAGGGACGGAAGCTATACTGTTACGCTGGCAATACTATAGTGCCTGTAAGAACATCCAATAGTCAAAGGTATATGAAATACAAATGGATTGGAGAGAAATAGTCCTATAAATAATATATTAACTACAACCTAAAACCTCTTACCTTGGAATAATGAAGTCTCATGTCAAAAGGAAACACCAACTTTCATACAGTGCCTTGCGAAAGTATTCGGCCCCCTTGAACTTTGCGACCTTTTGCCACATTTCAGGCTTCAAACATAAAGATATAAAACTGTATTTTTTTGTGAAGAATCAACAACAAGTGGGACACAATCATGAAGTGGAACGACATTTATTGGATATTTCAAACTTTTTTAACAAATCAAAAACGGAAAAATTGGGCGTGCAAAATTATTCAGCCCCCTTAAGTTAATACTTTGTAGCGCCACCTTTTGCTGCGATTACAGCTGTAAGTCGCTTGGGGTATGTCTCTATCAGTTTTGCACATCGAGAGACTGAAATTTTTTCCCATTCCTCCTTGCAAAACAGCTTGAGCTCAGTGAGGTTGGATGGAGAGCATTTGTGAACAGCAGTTTTCAGTTCTTTCCACAGATTCTCGATTGGATTCAGGTCTGGACTTTGACTTGGCCATTCTAACACCTGGATATGTTTATTTTTGAACCATTCCATTGTAGATTTTGCTTTATGTTTTGGATCATTGTCTTGTTGGAAGATAAATCTCTGTCCCAGTCTCAGGTCTTTTGCAGACTCCATCAGGTTTTCTTCCAGAATGGTCCTGTATTTGGCTCCATCCATCTTCCCATCAATTTTAACCATCTTCCCTGTCCCTGCTGAAGAAAAGCAGGCCCAAACCATGATGCTGCCACCACCATGTTTGACAGTGGGGGTGGTGTGTTCAGCTGTGTTGCTTTTACGCCAAACATAACGTTTTGCATTGTTGCCAAAAAGTTCAATTTTGGTTTCATCTGACCAGAGCACCTTCTTCCACATGTTTGGTGTGTCTCCCAGGTGGCTTGTGGCAAACTTTAAACAACACTTTTTATGGATATTTTTAAGAAATGGCTTTCTTCTTGCCACTCTTCCATAAAGGCCAGATTTGTGCAATATACGACTGATTGTTGTCCTATGGACAGAGTCTCCCACCTCAGCTGTAGATCTCTGCAGTTCATCCAAAGTGATCATGGGCCTCTTGGCTGCATCTCTGATCAGTCTTCTCCTTGTATGAGCTGAAAGTTTAGAGGGACGGCCAGGTCTTGGTAGATTTGCAGTGGTCTGATACTCCTTCCATTTCAATATTATCGCTTGCACAGTGCTCCTTGGGATGTTTAAAGCTTGGGAAATCTTTTTGTATCCAAATCCGGCTGTAAACTTCTTCACAACAGTATCTCGGACCTGCCTGGTGTGTTCCTTGTTCTTCGTGATGCTCTCTGCGCTTTTAACGGACCTCTGAGACTATCACAGTGCAGGTCCATTTATACGGAGACTTGATTACACACAGGTGGATTGTATTTATCATCATTAGTAATTTAGGTCAACATTGGATCATTCAGAGATCCTCACTGAACTTCTGGAGAGAGTTTGCTGCACTGAAAGTAAAGGGGCTGAATAATTTTGCACGCCCAATTTTTCAGTTTTTGATTTGTTAAAAAAGTTTGAAATATCCAATAAATGTCGTTCCACTTCATGATTGTGTCCCACTTGTTGTTGATTCTTCACAAAAAAATACAGTTTTATATCTTTATGTTTGAAGCCTGAAATGTGGCAAAAGGTCGCAAAGTTCAAGGGGGCCGAATACTTTCGCAAGGCACTGTATGTTCTCATGTTCTGAGCAAGGAACTCAAACGTTAGCTTTTTTACATGGCACATATTGCACTTTTACTTCTCCAACACTTTGTTTTTGCGGTATTTAAACCAAATTGAACATGTTTCATTATTTAGTTGAGGCTAAATTGATTTTTATTGATGTATTATATTAAGTTAAAATAAGTGTTAATTCAGTATTCTTGTAATTGTCATTATTACAAATAAATAAATAAAAATCGGCCGATTAATCGGTATCGGCTTTTTTGGTCCTCCAATAATCGGTATCGGTGTTGAAAAAACAAAATCGGTCGACCTCTATTACACACTATACATATTTGATGGAATATACTGTATATCCTCTGTAGACCGATTTCATCCAATGTCTCTTATTTAGCAGTTTGGAAAGTCATGTGAATAAAAGTCTAACAAGCATGAATGCACTGTTTAAAGTGTTAATTAACTAGAATATAGAGTTTTATAGGAACAGCCTCTGAGCACCTGCGTTATAATTTAAAGAATACACATTTGTAGTTGTTTGTAATAAATTACTGTCATCAAATCACAGTTACCTTTACATTTCTGGAGGAAAACAATTTACAATCGCTTGGACCCATTTCTCAATACTTAGGTCACTTTTTCTAAACTCTTCACACAGTGAGCACAACAGCAGTCTATGTGGGCTAAACTGTGGATCATTTTTAATTGCTTTGGCACAAAGTGCATTCAGTGACTACATCTTTCAAATTTCAGAAATGTTTTTCTCACTCAGACACAACCATCACCAAAACTCTATGTCCCTACAGGCCAATGTGCACATGTTTAACATACTCTTTTCAAAACTGTTAAACCTAAGTTCACAGAGTGGTTTTCAGCCCATCCCAGGATGGTGTCACTTTTCCTCCCACCTTACTCTCCATTCCTCAACCCCATAGAGGAATGATTTACCTCCCACCTTACTCTCCATTCCTCAACCCCATAGAGGAATGATTTACCTCCCACCTTACTCTCCATTCCTCAACCCCATAGAGGAATGATTTACCTCCCACCTTACTCTCCATTCCTCAACCCCATAGAGGAATGATTTACCTCCCACCTTACTCTCCATTCCTCAACCCCATAGAGGAATGATTTTCCTCATGGAGGTGGAAGGTCAATGACCACCATACAAATGATCAAATGTCCCTCCTGGACGCAATGAATGCTGGATGCCTGGAAATATCTGCAGAAGATTTCCAGGGATGGACCAGGCCAATAGATTCTTTCCTAGGTGTATTGCCCAAGATGACATAGAATGTGATGTGGATGAGAACATGTGGCCAATTGCAGAAGACAGGGTTGACTAGAATTGCTACTGTATCTGTATCGGTAGATGGTGTATATACAATTTAATCTATTTTGGAATAACTCAATGCCAAAGAATGACATAAAACACATTGAAGCATATTGCACCATGTCCGATACATTCCTGTAACATAAACTGCAGTGGATTCTAAACAGTAGAGAGGTGTCATTCTTGTTTTCTAAAGAAAACATGTAATGCTACCTGTAATGCTACCTGTAATGCTACCTGTAATGCTACCTGTAATGCTACCTGTAATGCTACCTGTTGTTAGTGTTGTTTAGGTCGTTGTGTTATGAGTAACAAGTGTGCTTGTTGTGGGTGACAGCCTTTGCTAGTGTTATGGAAGAACGCGTTGATTTGAGACATGTATGAAGTGTTTTGGTAGTTTTAGTGCATTTTGGATGTGAAATTAACTGATGTGCCAAGCTGAAAGTTGGTAAGGAGAACTGTGTGAAAAGTATTGAAAATAATAACCTAAGTATTGAGAAATTAGTCCTAGCGATGGAAAAAAAAAAAACTGTAAATGGAGGAGCTAAAGCATGGGTTTTCTACTAAATAATATGGTCTGTGTGAGATGTGCTAAAAAACATCCTTATAAGGAGAGAGTAAAGTAACTTGGTGTGTAGCATTAGGCAGCAGGAGCTAGGGGCAGAGCAAGGGGAATTGGCTTGACTTGGCTTAGCAAGGCCTTGTGTATCCTGCCGGTCCTGTGTGGACCAGACTTGAAATAATGTCTCAGCGGGTTGGGTCTAGCTAACATCAGATGGCATAAATACTAACTCAGTGCTGAGTAACACCAGAGGGAATCAGCTGTAGTGAGGTGAGGGAGAGAGCACATGGCCAGGGTCAGAGAGTCAGACACAGGTCAGTGTAAGTCCAGGGGCTACCTGGTGAGTTTGTGTGTGTGAGTGTGTGTGTGTGTGCATACCTGCGTAGGTGTGTGTGTGCATACCTGCGTAGGTGTGTATGCTGCTCTCTCTCTCTTTCTCTCTCTCCCTCTCTCTTGCTCTCTCAACAAACTCTCCCAGCGGGCCATTGGGCCGGGGTGGTCTGAGTGCAGCCCTGCTCTGGAGAACACCTCTCTGACACCCTTTCCCGTTCCACTTCCACTCTGCTCTGCAGCTGGCCAATCACACAACAGCACGCTCAACCCAACCTTCTGTCAAATAATCACATCCAAATCCCTGTTAAGAACCACTACATGGAGCTGTATGTGGGTTGAGTGGGAGAGAAAACGGAAGAGGTAAAGCGAGAAAAACAAGAGAGTTGGTTGGTTGCTGGTACACCTACCATTTTGGTCTAGATGCATTCAGTCTCATTTCAAGCCTTACATAATGAAGCCAACAGTCAGCACTGAATGGGAGGCCTATTTCAGTCAGTCGGCTGGCGCCAAACAGTAACACAAAAATCCATTACGCTTACATAAGACTGCAACTGTGAGGGAAAACGACAGAGAGCGCCAGTCCAAATAATCCCTTCCATTCTTAGTGCTGCTGTTTCAAATATGTGTCTGTGTGTGATAGTAGGGCCTTGCTCTGTAATCACACTGGCTCTGAGTATAGGGATATACTCCACACTAAGACCCAGCCACTGGAACCACAGCAGGACGCCGGTCCTCTGCCCAGATTCCCTAGTAAACACACTCCTCCTCGTCCTTGCAGTACAGAGAGACAGCACATGCAATTCTGCACCATGCTCTGTCTGGCCTCCTAAAGGAAACAACCTGGGAGTCCATTGTTTCCTGTTGTACCCCCACACACAAGCTGAGCTCTCTCCTTCCCCTGTTTGGAGCAGTGGCCGGGGGGCATTTGCTCTCTCCTCTGCAGCAGTCATAGGCAGCATGGTCCACTCTCCCACCTCTACCCAGCCAACCATGCCTGCTGGGCCAGCCACAGCTCTCCCCCTCTATCTCCCTATCTCTATCTATCCCCATGCTACTAATCAATTAACTGCCAATCCAATTAACATTGGAGTGAGACTGGCTGATAGCGATCATTGCTGCCTGCCTGGGCTGACATAGCTGGCCTGGTACACACAGCAGACAGGACTGTCGTCACGTCAGCCTGGCTATCACCATCGTAGCAAAGCTGTACACCGTGGTAGGCTCAAAGACAACAACGTTCTGCCAGGGTCAAACAGGTTCATTAATTTACTGTGAATTCTATTATAGAGGATGATTGTTCTGCAGGACAAATACACCGGATTCGGTGTTTATTACAGCTATCATGTCTGACTATATGCCCTTTAGCAAGTCAACGATGCCTATGACTGTTGTTTTCCTTTGCCGTAGTTCTTCTGAGTGTCAGACACATTCACGGACAGTCATGGCCTGTATAGAAGCAGTACAATAGCCTGTGTTCTCTGTGGGAGACTCCCTCCCAGCCTCCCTCCCAGCAGGGTTAATGTTGTGTTTACAGTGAACCACGCTCCTCAAAGTTCCTCTATAAACATACAGGATATCCTACAGCCCTATAACATGCTGATCCATTTCTCCCCTGTCCTGGCCTGTCTGGTTGAGGCCTTCAGCAACAAACAGAGGGGCTTCACAGAGGCCTGGGGCCTTCGGCTGCAGACAGAACTGCACTGAGACTGGGACTGGGGCTGCAGAGTAGACACTATAGAAGGCCACTGAGACTGGGACTGGGGCTGCAGAGTAGACACTATAGAAGGCCACTGAGACTGGGACTGGGGCTGCAGAGTAGACACTATAGAAGGCCACTGCTCCGCAGGGGAATGGGGTCTCTGGATGCAGACACAAGGCCACTGAGACTAAGACTGGGACTGTAGACAGGAAGCCAGTCCACTGCACTGACACTGGGACGGTCTAACTGCAAGCCTGGGACCAGGACCCTCAAAAGCACCACTCTCTGCTGCCTCAGTCCCAGACCAGATTAATCACCCGGCCCCAGACCAGACTAATCACCTATCCCCAGACCAGACTAATCACCTATCCCCAGACCAGACTAATCACCCGGCCCCAGACCAGACTAATCACCTATCCCCAGACCAGACTAATCACCTATCCGCAGACCAGACTAATCACCTAGCCCCAGACCAGACTAGTCACCTAGCCCCAGACCAGACTAGTCACCCAGCCCCAGACCAGACTAGTCACCCAGCCCCAGACCAGACTAGTCACCCAGCCCCAGACCAGACTAGTCACCCAGCCCCAGACCAGACTAGTCACCCAGCCACAGAACAGACTAGTCACCCAGCCCCAGAACAGACTAGTCACCCAGCCCCAGAACAGACTAGTCACCTAGCCCCAGACCAGACTAGTCACCTAGCCCCAGACCAGACTAGTCACCTAGCCCCAGACCAGACTAGTCACCTAGCCACAGAACAGACTAGTCACCTAGCTCCAGACCAGACTAGTCACCTAGCCACAGAACAGACTAGTCACCTAGCCCCAGAACAGACTAGTCACCTAGCCCCAGACTTCTATATCATATGAACATGATTTATAGAGGAGGAAGCCCGTGCATGGCGTTATGCCAAATAACCCCAGTGACCCTCTCCTCTCCCCCCTCCTCCTCGCCCTGCAGTGTGTTATGGCTAGTCTGTTAATGACACGTCCTATCCTCACTGTCTCTGGTTACTACAATACTCCACAGGTCAACATACATACCCATGCACACACACACACACACACACACACGCACACGCACACACACACACACGCACACGCACACAGTACGTTCAACATATCCAATATAGAACATAAATGGTATTTCACAAATGCAAACAATGAACATGACAGTGCAGCTTTGGTAATCTATCAAAGACCAGTGCGTCTTCACAATCCTCTTCTTCCAGAGGATGTACTAGTTTTCCTCTCCTTGAAGTGCACTGCATGGTGGGAAATAACACCTTAACTATTAGGCTATAGGATATGGGTCATATTGATACCTTATCAAAGTAAGGAGAGCTGTAGAAACACATCAATAGAATATCGTGTACTTTCTAAAGATAATTTTTTTTTTAAACAACAGCGTTTGTGTTAGCTAACATAGTGAATAGTGATTCAATAGTTTGTATTTACGTCACGTACGTTGCAGGGTATTATGGGTCTGATGGGGACAATGCTCTCTGTCTGTCCCTCTCTCCTTCCTACACAGTTCCTCTCTGTTTAGTGCACTACTCTCTCCTGCTGGACCACTGTGATGCCACATTACGGCCTATCTACAGACCTATTACAGAGACACAGCCAGAGCCATTACATTACATTACCACTGCCTGCCTGTCTGAGACCCAGGGCAAAGCACCTGAAACAACCTGCCTGGCTCTGAAAGCACTGCCCTCTCTGTCACACTGTCACACGCACACAGACAGAGAAACACTCGCGCACGGACAGACACACACACAGCGAGAGACCGTACACGCACAATAAAGCTCCGTAATTTGATCAGAGGTGATAAAGCACCACAGAATCCAGTGTGTGGCTGGTTACTTAGAGGTAATAATGGCGCATGGAGCGAGAGTCTGGCATCAGTCACATAGGACTTAGAGACAGAGCAGTGGAAAACACACACACACACACACACACACACACACACACACACACACACACACACACACAAACACAAAATGTCCTCCTTCAGCTGAAGCCCTTTAGTTTATAAACCACAGTGCAGGGCAGCTAGCGGGGTCCTCCTCTGTACTGGACAGCACTGGACACGGCCGTGTCTTAATTTGCTTTAGAGGGTAGCCCAGACCAACCATGTTTAGGTCTGCTGCTACAGACGGAGGAGGACACATTATCACAGGGAATTCACTTATTCATATCGCACAGGAACGAGTCAGGGGAGGGGAGGGGAGGGGAGGGGAGGGGAGCAGCCAGAAGGAACTTGACTGGGAAATAAATAAATGAAGGAAATTAGTGGGTTCGTTTAATGTGGGACTTAAGACAGAAGTAGGTCAAACGCACGGGGCAAAAAACCCAAACTGAGGCAGTGGGTTAACTAGCGTAGCTTAGCACATAATCTCATCAAACTGCCAAGTCCAAATCGACATGATGTGGAGCGTGGACTATCTGTAATTGTGGTTATCTATCCATGACAGGAACTCCTATTAAAAAAAACACTGGCATTTCCGGCACACTGGAATGCTACATACAACTCCAAAAAATACATTTGCTACAATAAAAAGCTCTTGGAGAGAATTCAATCGGCATTTGAATAGAAGTCCCACTTGGTTTGACCATAAATAATAGAGCTGAGCAGTGAATGGAGCCTGCACTTAGCCTGGCAGTAGTAACTAGCCAGCTTGTGGCGGTCAGCGGAGCTTCACCTGGATGAATGACCTCAGGAGAGAGATCCATGCTTCTGTGCTGCTGCTGCTGGGGCAGGACTGGACCGGATTGGCCAGGGCTGGGCTGAATGCTGAAGTGCACATTCATGCCTTCCTGTTCCGGCCTGTTCCGTGTGAACATCACACAGGATGGATGGCTGGCTGGCTGGCTGGTTGGTTGAATGGCTGGCTGGCTGAATGGCTGGCTGGGACAGGATGTAGCTCTCTCGCTCTGTCACTCTGCTACTGCCATATGCTTATCATAACAACAATCAGATCAGTTACTATATATATTTTTTTTCATTACAGCCTTACCGTGTAGAGGAAAATCTCAGTAAAATCTTCATAACGTATGACTAGTCTGCAAATTGCGCAACAGGGTGACCCCAATCATGGGGCCATGACATTCCCACATGCACTACATATCTCTGAACACATTCATTACACATGTGATATTACAGTTTCCACCTGCACCTGAGTCGGATGGGGCTGGGGAAAGGTGGTGGATATTACAGTCCCACCTGCAGACCAGGGAGGGGGGTGTGAGGGGGGATAGGTTGTGGTGAGGAAAACAGTGGGGGAATGACAGTGTGACCTACAAAAAGCCCAGTGAGGAAAAATAGCATGTCGCTGGAACAGTAGCAAAGCCCTGGCTGCGTTACTCATTTTGCTCTGAAGGTTGAGCGAAATACTGAGCCTCGGGAGCAGGAGAAAAGGGGTCTGAGCAATATTACACCCCCTTGAGATGAAACACGAATGCTGGGAAATGGAACAGAACCCTGATGGGATGATTCTCTGGTCCTGCAGAGAGTCAGAGACAAATGAACACAGGAAGAGAATTAGACCAGTGTGTAAATCTATTGGACTCCCATTTCAGACATTTTCGAGGGGCCTTGAACACTGCAGTCCAGACTGCAGACCTGCAGACTATTGCAAGACCATGTTGTGTTCCCCCACCACTCCTCCTCCTCCGTCTCCTTTCGTCATTACACCTGCTGGAACTCTTTGCCAGGGCCAGCGCTCTCTCCCTTTGCTGAGGCCGAGCCAGTCTAAGCTAGTTAGAGGGTGGTGGAGGAGGACGGGGCATCTAGAAGGACCCTGGCTGACAGGGTTTCCCTGGGTCTGTCTCAGAGGCTAGATGAGAGGGGCCACTCTATAGGTCCTTGAATCCTCCCCAGAAATATTGAAGGCTTTGTGTATAAACCTTGGGCAATTGAGGAAACCCTCCTAAAAGGCGAAACATTTTCTTTCCGGGGAGCTATATTTCTGGCTATGGTCACCTAGTGGAGAAACGTTATATAATGAAATGATGTCATCATTGTAATCGAGTCTTCAGGGAGAAGAGCAGCATTGAAATTCCGAGCAGAGTTGTGTTAAATCCAGTGCAACATGTGAATGGCATAATAATTCCTGGTAGGCTGAACAGTCCGAGCAGCACGCAATTACAATCCACTGCTGCTTTACCTCATGTCAACTCTCTCTGCTGACTCTGACCACACATACTGTAGAGATGGTGGTACAGAGGAGTGACTGGTGGGTCGATCACATGTCTTCCTCTCTGAAGAGCATACTGAAGCAGTAAAATGAAGCCTTCGCACAAAGGCAAACCATCCCCTCCTCATCCAACTGAGAGTTCTAGTAGCTTCAACCTCAGACACTAGCCTAAGACGCTGTGGTAGACAGGGGGATATAATTAAGACCACTTTATTGGTCAATTCCACACTGGGCACTGTTGTTGTGTGTGTGGGGGGGTGGGGGGAGGTGAAGTTCCTTGCTCAAGGGCACAACGGCATGCAACGGCATTTAGGATTTGATACCAGCAACCCTCCGGTTACCAGCTCACTACCCGCCTGATTTTTCCTGCTGGACCCGGGATTCAAACTGGCAACCCTTTGGTTGCTGGCAGCACAACCACCATAGTAGCTAGTAGCTAGACAACAAGCTCCAGTACCACATCTAATTTTTTGTTAGCCCCAGCAGAAGAGAAGAGGGAGGGGGGGGGGACTTGTGGCTGGTATTGACCATTACAGTGGAGTCTGGGCCAAACAAAACCATGCTGCCTGCCCTGCTACCCTATACAGAATATCCAGCAGTTAAACACATAGAATCATACAACCACAGCAGAAAACAGCGATAAAAGGAAAGAGAAGACGGCGATAAAAATCCATTTGTTTCTTACCCTGGAGAAATGGCAAGGAATGAAGAGAAAACCTCCCATTCAGCATTTAATCAGTAACACAAATATGAGCAGCCAGCCAGCCTAGTTGAGCAGTCAGCAGAGCCAGACTAACATTCAGCACAACACTAATTAGTAGTAGGGTGCTTCAGTCTGACTACTCGTCCAGTGAACGGAGAGGGTCTGGACTGAGTAGGATCCGTGTCTGTCTCTGTCCAGTAGCCTACTGCTACCCCTATAATGCTCTGTCGTGCCAAAGTGTTGCCCAGTGTGCCATGAGAATGGTACAAGACCTATCATGCCCTTGTAAGTCAAGACTTCCCAGGATACTTATAATACAACACATAATACACCCTCCCTCCCTCCCTACCTCCTCTCCCTCCCTCCACCCCGTACAGCTTCCTTCCTCTTCCTGTCTGACTCAAAGTCACGAGGAACAATCCCAGATCCAGACCTAACAATCCCAGATCCCAGACCTCTCTCGGCCCTGCTCCGCTCCGGTCCCCCCCTCTCTGTTTTCCTACCAGCCGTGTTTTTCCACAGGCTGCGGATGCTGTCTGTCATCGAGAGGTTGAATTAGCTCACACAGAACTTCTCTGAGCCCAACTTAGTCTGCCCTGGGGTTACAGTTAGTCAGGTCCTGTAGGATAAACAGTCGACTGACTCTAAAGGCCCAGTTGAAAGCCCTTGGAAGTAGGGCTGGCTACAGACTTTTTTGCACTATTGGTTAGAGCCTGTAAGTAAGCATTTCACTGTACACCTGTTGTATTCGGCGTGCATGACAAATAAACATTGATGTGATTTGACTCCCCTCTCAAAGTCACAATGGGTGAATAGACACATGCACACAGAACTCCCAAGTACTTCAATGGCAAGCCATTTTCATTGTCGCTCATACATTACACATGCAAGTGACAGTATGACGGTATTTGACAGTAGTCCTATTTGTAGAACACTGAATACGACTGGTACTTGACCAATGGTTGCCACCCTTCATTAATAAAATACTATGGTATACCATAGTATAAATACTATATTATTCACTGTAGTGTTTTTGGAGACTGTCGTGTTAACTTGAGTATACTGTAGTATTTACAGTCAAATATAGTATAAATACTGTAGTAATATAAAAGTATAGTAATACATGTAGTGTTTTTGGCAGATTGATGTATACTGTAGTATTTATTGTAGTGTTTTTGCAGACTGTACTATGCTGTAGTATTTACTGTAGTGTTTTTGCAGACATAGAAAATCTACTGCAAACATACTAAAAGAGCACATTTTCCATAACCTGTAGATAGGTAGGATATATGGTCTATACTTGCATGTAGGTTTCTCACTTATGGGTGGCACAAATTATGATGTGATACGGGGAAGGGGAATGGGCGGGGTATATGCAAATTGAATACTGTAAAATTTGCTCAAGTTAAAAAAGTGTAGTGTTTTTGCTGACTGCAGTATGTTTGCGGACATTACTCTAGTCATTTACCACAGTGTTTCTTTGGTGGATAATACAGTAGTATACTATAACATTCTATAGTAAGTACTACACATGATTGAGGGATACTACAGTGTGTAGAATAGTATTCTACAGTATACTACAGTTTACTATAGAGTTCTATAGTAAGCACTGTAGTATTCTATAGTAAACTGTTGTATTTATTTATGTGTGCATTTGCATAGTTATTTGTTCAATTCCAGCATTCACTCCAATTTCTTCATTTCCTGTACTACGTTCATCATTAGGACTGGGGTCCGAACTGATAGTTATAGAAAGTCAAGTAAAAATCCAAACCGGTCCGTGAATGAATAACGGTATAGTTTTTTTTTTTTACAGTTTACCACCCATCCCTGGGTAATCTAAATGCCTCTCGTTCTAACACAGCTGCCTGTTGCCAGTCTGTTACAGCCCATCTGGAAGCTGCTGAAGGTTAATGGGGATTGGTTTGTCAATCACACTAGCTTGCTAACACCCTCACAACCATCCCTAAATACCTCTATTCAGTCGTTTGCAATACAGAAGGGGACATTCAATTGAAGAACAGAGCACATGATTGCAAACTTTACGCTAATAAGCCAACCCTGTCCCTCCTTCCTGTCCCTGGAAACTTTACGCTAATAAGCCAACCCTGTCCCTCCTTCCTGTCCCTGGGTTCAGAGCGACCTATGGCTGGCAGCGTCAGGGTTGTGTAAAGAGAAAGGGGTCTATTTACCTTGACGCAGTGTTACATGTAAAACCTGCCTCAGGCGTTGAAGCCAGACTGCATTTAGAGTATTTCACAACTGGAACCATTCAAGCTGCTAGTCCTTTGTGCAGATAGAACAGATTAGCAGACACAGTAACATACCATGGTGGAAGAGCAAACAAAGAAACTGTATCCTTTATCAGTCCCTTCAACGGTTGTGGAGACGGGCTGCCGGGCTGCCACAGGATTAAAGGCATGGGGTTTGCTGTGTGGTGAAGAGGCATGCCTGTGTGTGTGTGTGTGTGTGTGTGTGTGTGTGTGTGTGTGTGTGTGTGTGTGTGTGTGTGTGTGTGTGTGTGTGTGTGTGTGTGTGTGTGTGTGTGTGTGTGGTGTGAGTGCGCTTTAAACCTATTCACACAGTGATTGAAACACTGGCCAATTGACAGCCCCTCCCCTTTAACTTGTGCTGTACAAAGTCTCTACACAGAGTGTACAAAACATTATGAACACCTGATCTTTCTATGACATAGACTGACCAGGTGAATCCAGGTGGAAGCTATGATCCCTTATTGATGTCAATTCGATCGGTGTAGCTGAAGGGGAGGAGACAGGTTAAAGAAGGATTTTTAAGCCTTGAGACAATTGAGACATGTATTGTATATCTGCGCCGTTCAAATGGTGAATGGGCAACACAAAATATTTAAGTGCCTTTGAACGGGGTACGGTAGTGATTTGTGTCAAGAACTGCAATGCTGCTGGGTTTTTCACGCTCAACAGTTTCCCGTGTATATCAAGAAAGGTGCAACACCCAAAGGACATCAAGCCAACTTGACACAACTGTGGGAAGAATTTGACTCAACGTGGGCCAGCATCCCTGTGGAACACTTTCAACTCCTTGTAGAGTCCATTCTCTGACGAATTGACTCAATATTAGGAAGATGTTCCTTAATATTTTGTGCACTCAGTGTATTTAACAGAGGAGAACCAACACATTGGTTTGGCTGCCAAATGACAGCCAACAGAAGAACGAATGGTGACATCTGACAGCATCTTACAGCTACACAGACACGTCTGCTTCGACTGGCATCCCTCGACCTAACCCGCTCTTACTCACTTGTTCTCACTCCTGTACCCACGCAAACAGACAACAGAGAACAGAGGGAGGCAGCAGAAGGAGGAGGAAGAGGAGAAAGAGGAGGAGGAGAAAGAGGCGGAGGAGGAGAAGGAGGACGTGGAGGAAAAGGAGGAGGTGGAGGAGGAGAAATAGGAGGCGGAGGAGGAGAAAGAGGAGGCGGAGGAGGAGAAAGAGGAGGCGGAGGAGGAGAAAGAGGAGGCAGAGGAGGAGAAAGAGGAGGCGGAGGAGGAGAAAGAGGAGCGGAGGAGGAGAAAGAGGAGGCGGAGGAGGAGAAAGAGGAGGTGGAGGAGGAGAAAGAGGAGGCGGAGGAGGAGAAAGAGGAGGGGGGCTGAAGCTGTAAGCTGTTAATCGTCAGCTTTGAGAAAACGGAGCATAATTGTGTGTGCAAAAGAACACAGGGAATGAATGCTTAATTCTCTTGATCAACAATGACACTGTCAAGCATACTGCATTTTGCTTAATAGAACAAACCCTCATCAATGATACATGGAACAATAGCAACGCATGATTAATGAAAATAAAACATGAATCTTAGGACTTGAAAAACAGAAGATAGCAAACATTTACGTTCAATGTTGTGTTCATGTAAATTTGAATTATGATAATATCTCTAACGTAATTGGATGCAAATTAATCTCACCTATTCCCCTCTGTCAACACAATGTTCTGATGTTAAACAAATGGAAAAATATAAAGCACTCTCATAAAAGATCACAAGTAGTAGTTTGACTGCCTGTAGAGGCAGCGGCCAAAAAAGCATTAAAAATACAGTTCTTACAAGCTTCCCAAAGGTTTCAGTAATGAGATTTTTTTTTCTGTCAAAACAGCAGCAGTACTTGGTCTCTCTCCTCCGGTGTATTAAACCAGATAGAGAACAATAAGGACCTGGCACACACTCCGTCCTCTGCAATGGCAACGCTAGGGCCCGTATTCATAAAGCGTCTCAGAGTAGGAGAGTTGATTCAGGATCAGGTCCGCCCTGTCCTTTTCATTTGAATCTAAAAGGCAAAACTGATCCTAGACCAGCACTCCTACTCTAAGATGCTTTAAGAACCCGTCAAAAGATCCCATCCCCTCACCTTCTGGGTAGGGCTTTCTCAATTGAAATTGCAATATTGACATGGGCAATATCCATATCGCAAGAGGCTATAATTCAAGTGTAATAAGGGTCCCCTGGGAAACTCTGACCGACACTTTGGTTCCTGTCACAACAACTTTTACTATACCTGTCTTTTTCACTAGTTATCATGCCAAACGACCCCAACCACAGAATCGTAATTTGAATTTAATGTCTATGATTCCAACAGTTCACCCATGTGTAAAATCGCAATATTTGGTTAACAAAATGGCTATTTGATTATTTGCCCATATCGTGCAGCCCTACTTCTGTGTGTCAGGCTTTAAATGGCATTAGGTCACAAATCCCAAACTGTTGCAGATTAAGACATGAAACATGAGCAGATAGATATTCATTCACGGCTTTCAAGTACAAACCTGCCCGTCCCCGCTCCTTCTCCTCTCCCTCCCTTCCTACCGCCTTATTTTTCTTCAGGCAGCAGCTCTGTGCTTCAGAGCAGTCATATTTAATCAACATCTTCATGGACAACACAGAGGATCTCCTCTCCTCAGCCGCCAGTCTCGGCGCTGTCACACTACGCTCCACGCACCACGCAGGATAATTTTCTTAGATCCCCTAATTCTACCCGTCATTCACCTTAAATGCTACAGAAAAGAAACACCGTTGCTTGACCCACATTGCTGTTGATCAGTGAATTACCCATGATGTCACCATTTGATTATTTATTTTGCGCGGCGGTTGTAATTTAAGACCTAAGGAGGCGCTTATGTTGGTAATAACTGTGTCTCTTTTCGCGCCTCGAACATGCAAGGCTGTCCGCGCGGAGATGCGTCTGTCATGTCTCCCGTTTCACTGGTTGTGGCGCTTTTGTGGCAGTGCAGATGCTGCTTCATGGAGCTCATACAGACAGTTTCCCAGAGAGGAGGGAACAAGTGAGGGAGGTAAAAGTGGAAAAACAAAACTCAACTTCCAGCTGATGGATTCATCTTGATAAACGATCACGCGTGGAAAAACGGGAACAAATTGCTGCATTTTAAAAACGATAGTGTTTGTTTACTTTACTACCCAAATCACAATGGCTATTTGCTTGATATCATTTGACGCGATGGCTGACAAGAACGGAGGACAAAACAACATCCATTGTCGATTGTTCACCCTTCAATGCCCAACACATTTCCACACAGCTGGGGGTGAATTCCAAAGCCTTGTCCTGAAAGGTCAGAGGCAGATTACAATCAATAACAACAGCTGCTAGAACAACATAAAATCAAACTTTCCACTATACATTTGGCTATATGTCAAGTCTACCATCTTCCCACACGCCTCAACCTACTCATAATATAATGTGACAACCCACTGGGCACAGGCCAACGTCTATTCCACATTGGTTCAATGTAGTTTCATTGAAATGGCGTGGAAACAATGTTGATTTAACCAGTGTGTGCCCAGTGGGAAGATGCCTTCTTAAAAAAGCCCTTTTCTCTGGCTCCCACTGCCCTGCACATATACAGGTCACATGTGGGTCAGTCATGTATTTATGCATCAACATTCTGTAGCTAGCCGCCCCAAGGAAGACTGAATTCATTTCCCTTGGCCTGAGCACTCTGAGGCCTCCTGGGCCAAAATAAAGAGTCTGGAGGCAGACAGAGATACAGAAATATGAGGGAACAGGTCTTAGCCAAGCTCTTAACAACACAGCCGATACCTTTTCCATTCCTTCAGACTGTTGTGGCATCACTCGGGCTCCCGAGTGGCGCAGCGGTCCATGGCACTGCATCTCTGTGCAAGAGGCGTCACCACAGTCCCTGCTTCCAATCCAGGCTGTATCACATCTGGCTGTGATTGGGAGTCCCATTGGGCGGCGCGCAATTGGCCCAGCGTCGTCTGGGTTTGGTGGGGTAGGCCGTCATTGGAAACAAGAATTTGTTCTTAACTGACTTGCCTAGTTAAATAAAGGTTACATTTAAAAAATGACCCAGTGTTGAAGGCTTACGAATGGACCCTCCATATATTTAAAGGAGGGTGTGCAATCGTCAGTGACTTGCCTGCCCTTATGTGATTGTCTGTCCAAAGCAGACTTTCACACAAACCCAACATCACAGGGAGAAGGGTAGCCCAGATAGGATGGGTTTCAGGGTTTTCAGTTTGAAGTTTCGAGGTCTTTCATCACTGCTTTGGTTGGATTTGTTATGGTCAGCATAGTGGAAAGAAAGTGTTTATTTGGAAGTGAGAGAGAAAACAGGGAAGTTTTTTTGGAAAGGGAGGTTTCTGGTTTGAGGTATTCTGTTCGCTATCTCTTCCCCGGAATTCATTTTGGAGCCTTATCTCCTCTGGTTTTCTGAGCTGAAGGCAGAGGATGTGTTAAGGCGTCTCTGGCGGGGAAGAGGAGCTATCCACACAGATAAGGCCAGGGCTGACTTGAAAATTGTAACAAAGCAGACAGACAGCTTGGATGCAGGTGGCTACATGTCACGGTGCTCCAGAGATCCAACAGGACCATGCCAGGGTAACACACTATGGAATACTCATCCCCATAACACTCCTCCTTTCCTCGCTATTCTCATTAACAATTGTGCAAAATAATAAGATAATGCAAAGCAGTGGAGGCTGGTGAAGGGAGAACAGCTTATATGGCACTGATGCAAATGCATAAAGTGTATGAATTGTAAGCTACATTTCCAAGAGAGGAAGAATAAAGCTTAAGTCAATGTACTGTGCAGCAGCAAATTACACATAGCTTTTTGAACTGGATGAAAAAGAGCTAATGGAGAGCAGTAATACACTGCTGCTTCAGGTTGTAATTGGTCTGCTTGTAATTGGACAGCCGTCAGAACAGTGAAGAGTAGAGACAAAGCTGCCGTTGGCTTAGAACTCCTTTCTCACAGCACATGAGCAGACTAGACAAGCCAAAGCAATGCCGCTCGTTGCCGCCACTGTGTGTGGTAACCATGGTGACGGTGGCAGGGACAGGCTAGGGCGTCCGTCCACATCACCAGGGGGCGTTGTTTACCCAATCTGCCCACTGTGCCCAGTGCCCACTCCGGAGCCCTGTCCCCCCCCCCCCCCCCCCCCCCCCCCCCACTCACACACGGGCACGTACTGGTTGTGACCCAAATGGCACCCTATTCCTTATATTGTGCACTGCTTTTGTCCAGAGCCTATAGAGCCTGGTAAAAAGTAGTGCACTACATAGGGAATAGGGTGCCATTTGGGACGCACCCACTATCGTCTGTGTGCTACGGACAGCTGCCCATTGGCATCTGTACTGTGCCCCCTCCCTCCCTGACTGCCTCTCACCCACTCTCTCCCTTTTGTTGCTCACTTATTGTCAACTTCCAAACTAAACAAAAAAGCACATCCTCCCATGACACGAGCTAATTGATTATTGATGCTTCCAGGCCGAAACTGACTTACATTCAACCCGGACTGAAAGGGAAAGCGCAGAGACAGAGACAATGCATTCAGTGCTTTCATGAAACTGAAAAAGTCAAAAGCATTTGAATGTAAAGCTCAAGGTCTTTTTCCCCCTTTGATTGGGCTGTTGTGCCGCCTTGGGAACAGTCTCTCGGCACAACAAATAGTGGCGGCGTGAGGTGGAGGAACAGCCTGAGCTTTTTGTTCAAGAAACACAAACAACCCAAATGTCAATTTCAGCCCCTTCTTGAATAATCAAAGCAACCCTCATAGCTAATGAGGTAGTGTTTGGCTTTCTACTGGATCTGACAGACTGACAGGCTGCCTGTGACTTACAGCCACTGTGAAGTTAACCACCAAACAAACAGGCAGACGTTATTCTGGAGGTCCTGGTTTCATGATTGCTGTTCTTATCTCCGGCATTGGGGTAACTGTGTTACAGCAGGTAAAATATAGCATGGCTTGTGACAGGAGGGATCAGATAAACAGTGAGATTGGGTCTGGGGAGAGACATGTGGAGATGGTGGTGAATGCCTAAAGAGCCTGGTGTGTGACTGAGGGAGAGAGAGGGGGACTGATGTATTGAGTGTGGCGGACAGATTGAGGCACTAAAGAATGGCAGGGGAGAGCGATCCTGTCCCATGCAAATGTGTCATGAAGGCAATTCCATTAACATCTTAATAAAGACTGCCCGGGCCCTGGAGAGAGAGCTGGGCTCCTGGGTCTGGATTGACTGCCACAGGGCCAAGCAGCACCTCACACATTGGAGGCTCTAAGTCGCTGTTGCCACTGCAGCAACAAGGGAGCATTTCTCCAATGTTACGCCAATGTCGCTTTGTGAGGGCGTTACGCTTCCCAAAGGACTGGCTTAAATGCAAACGCTCTACTCTAACATGCTCCACTAAATTACCTTTTTTTTTCTTTTCTCCCCTACTTTCATTTACTGTCCATTTCTCCATCTGCTGGATTCAGTAGTTGGACAAAAGGCTTTGTTTCAGCAAGCTGGCAGGCCTTTGGGACTGGGAGAGGAGAGGTGAGGGCATAGTGGGGTTCAGGATTAGCCTCCACGCCGTCAATAGACGGGATGCATGGTGAGGTCTGGGCCTAGACCATTCATTATGATCTAAATGGCTAAACTGATCCTAAATCAGTACTCCTATTCTAAGACTATTTGTGAATACGTGCCCTGGACACATTCTCCTGGCAGAAAGAGGGAGAACATTAATGGTTGTTCCCCATTCGGCCCTCTGCAGAGACAGAGAGACTGGCTGGAGCCTTCTTCTCAACTGCTCTGTCTGAGTCCAACCCTATAACACATCAACCTCTAGGGCCCTTTTCTCCGTTAAATTTTTCCAGGTTTCCGTTTTCCCCTGTTTTTTCAGGGTTTCTCTCTCAAAATACAAATCACTGATGCATTCTGTTCCTGTCTTATGATAAACTTGGGCAAATCAATTCATTTTCAATAGATTTAGTTGATTCTGTACTAAGTTGAATTCCGTTTTATTGTCTGAATCCCGGGATTCCTTCCGCATTCGCGTTTTGCAGATATTATAAGGCCCTACAACACCCACTGCAGTGCCACTGCCAGCAGCGTTCTGACAGACATGGGGAAACAATCTCTCTCAACACAATATCACACACACAGCAGCTAAGAGGCTAAAACCACCCACCTCGGACTCACGGACTGAAGCAGCACTTTCAGTCTTTAGAGTGCTCCGGCAGCAGCACTTCTGCAATCTTATGATGCATTTGAGGTGGTGTGAATCTATTGGAAAAATGTAACGCAGATCCGGAGTATTGATTTTCACCCCCTGTGCTATGTGCTGATCATACCAGATCCAGATGCTATTTACCAATGTCGAGGCGGTAGCGGGGACAAGCTAGGGCGTCCGCCCCACGCTTCAGTAAGCCACGACAAGGCTACGCGGACACAACCACTCAACATGATGGAAGCGACCGCAGCGTGACTTTCAGGGTAGCCCTGGATATAGCAACATATAAAGGCACTTTTCAAATGCATTACAAGGTAAAGTTACATTTGTTGAGATTGTACAGTAAATGGCCTTGCTTGATCAAACATTCAAACCACCAGTGTGCAGTACAAATGTTGCGCTCTACCTTACATTAAGTTGTAACTTTGGTTGTATGCTTTCAGTACATACACCGACAGAAGCATAGCAAAAAAAGATCTTCACAATGAGTTGTGTATAATAGTTAATTCTGTTCATATCTGTGACTAGGCTGATGGATGAGAAGAAACAGTGGAAACCTCCTCTCCCAAAGCAAGGCTGTGAAAAGCATCTGAACTCTCCCACGCTGACACAACCCATCTGGAGCTGACTACTGTCTACCCTCCACTCCTAAGTCCTCTGGGATCAAGATGGCCAACAGAAGCTTAGCTACACTACATAACCAAAAGTATGTGGACAACCGCTCATCGAACATATCATTCCAAAATCATGGGCATTAATATGGAGTTGCTTTGCAGCTATAACAGCCTCCACTCTTCTGGGAAGGCTTTCCACTAGACGCTGGAACATTGTCGCAGAGATTTGCTTCCATTCAGCCACAAGAGCATAAGTGAGGTTGGGCACTGATGATGGGCGATTAGGCCTGGCTCGCAGTCGGCGTTCCAACTCATCCCAAAGGTGTTTGATGGGTTGAGGTCAGGGCTCTGTGCAGGCCAGTCAAGTTCTTCCACACAAATCTCAACAAACCATTTTTGTACTGACCTCGCTTTGTGCACGGGGGCATTGTCATGCAGAAACAGGAAAGTGCCTTCCCCAACTATTGCCACAGAGTTGGAAGCACAGAATTGTCTAGAAAATCATTGTATGTTGTAGTGTTAAGATTTCCCTTCAATGGAACTAAGGAGCCTAGCCAAAATCATGAAAAGTAGGCCCCAGACCATTATTCCTCCTCCACCAAACTTTACAGTTGGCACTATGCATTGGGGCAGGTAGCGTTCTCCTGGCATCAGCCAAACCCAGATTTGTCTGTCGGACTGCCAGATGGTGAGGCGTGATTCATCACTCCAGAAAATGAGTTTCCACTGCTCCAGATTCCAATGCCTATGAGCTTTACACCACTCCATCCGACGCTTGGCATTGTGCATGGTGAGCTTAGGTTTGTGTGCATGGAAACCCATTTAATGAATCTCCTGACAAATATTTATTGTGCTGATGTTGCTTGTTTAGAACTAGTTGGTGAATGAGGACAGACAATTTTTACGCACTGCGCTTTAGCACTCGGCGTTCCCATTCTGTGAACTTGTGTGGCCTACCACTTCGCGGCTGAGGCATTGTTTCTCCAAGACATTTCCACTTCACAATAACAGCACTTACAGTTGACTTGGGCATTCTTTTGACAAACTGATTTGTTGGAAAGGTGGCATCCTATGTCGGTGCCAAGTTGAAAGTCACTGAGTTCTTCAGTAAGGCCAGTCTACTGACAATGTTTGTCTATGGAGATTGCATGGCTTAGTGCTCGATTTTATACAACTGTCAGCAACGGGTGAGGCTGAAATAATGTACCTCTAAATAAGCTGTTGCTGAAGGTAATGCTTGAAGGAAGTGCATAGCTGGCAGATAATAAAATCCTGTTGTTTCCAAGCAGAGTTAGAGTTAGGGTTGGGAGGAACTGCAAGTCTGAAAGCTCAGGGAGCTGAGTGTTATGGCTGAGGAACCAGTCTTGGAACAGCATGAGGAGAGAGATAGTTCTGCTTACCACCATACCGCAACCACTTTCCAACTAAACGTTCTCCCTGGCTACACCCCACTTGATCAATGTCACGGACGATTCAAATCTCTCTTATGTCAATCTTCACATGGATACACTCTCACTTTCTCTCTCTCCCTCACACACACACACACACACACACGCACACACACACACACACACACACACACACACACACACACACACACACACACACTCACACACACACGTACACACAGGCACATAACATGGCCGACTGAGTGGAGTGTGTGTGGGTCAGAGAGATAGAGATCTCTGTTGTGACAGCTGGACAGTTGAGAGGTTCAGATAAACATCCCGGTGAGGGGGAGACCAATTGCTTTAAAACAAACAAACAGGGTGAGTAGCCTACACTCCAGCAGAGACGATGTGGAGACCTATATCTGCAAGAAACGAGTCAGTGAACACTCAGCAGCCAGCCCGCAAGGCATTGAGATGTGTGTGTAGGAAAGTATGTGTGTGTGTGTGTTTGTGGGTGTGCGGGGGGGGGGGGGCTAGCCTGCTCCAGAATACCCAGTCGCTGAACGCGTTTGCACTGTTCACTCATTAAGAAATAGGTCAAGGATTCCGCCTGCATGCCTAGCAACTTGTCAAAAACTCTCAAGCTAAACAGGGGAGGGCGAGTCTGGCTGCCTGGGGCGATGTGCGCTGCATGCTGGTTGCTGGTGACACAGCACGTACACAAAACACAGAGAAGACTGTCTTTGTATCTCGGTCACCACCCCTATCATACTCATTAAATAATAAAGTACAATGCACTAGAACGTGTATTAGGTTATGAAGTCCTGACTGCTGATGGCATCGGGGAAAGGTTTTGACCAGTTCTAGCCCTGGACAGAAACATGTCTGCTTGATGGGCACAGACGTTTAAAGAGCAGAGCTGGGACAATAAACCGAAAATGATCGCCGCCGACTATACCGACCACTTATCATGGGAATTTTGCTGACATGGTTCATTACGATAGGTAGCCTATACTAGAGAAATGTAAAGTTTGAAATCAAATAAATTGGCTAATATGGGTGATTGTTCATTCAGACAATATAACGCAATATATATTTTTATCAGTTTTGCCCAGCTCTACTAAAGCGTCATTGTCGGGCTCGACAGGGGACGCTCTTGAGCAGTAGTGTCATCCTGACGAAGAGTCCCATCATCACGAGGAAGGAGACTTGTGGAAGGGGGTCCAGGGTTTACATTATCATCCATCCCTACCCTTCATACGGTACGGGACGCTGCCTCAGTGGTCGGGAGCTTCTGAAGAGGAAGAAGACAATGACTACCAGTCATGTAAAAGGAGCACTGTACTTAATCAACACAGCATTCGTACTCAATGTCTGTACTAGCACACCAGCCAGCCCAACATAATACCAAATCAGTCCGTCCATTCACTAAAACACCCAGCAGCCGCAGAATGCTTTCAGGGGGTCTAATGAGATGCATAATTTACCCTTCCTAAAATAAAGCTGTTGAAAGTTGAAAGAGGCGAACAACTCATCCTGAAGCACATAAGACCTCCCGATTACCCCGCAGGAAACAGTCATGTACTAAACTGACTGGCATAAGCAAATCAATAGGACTGAGATCAGCACTGTCACATAAATCCTCCCTGTTCTGACCAGCTTAATACAATCCAATCAAAATGCTGGAACACACGCTGAGCGAAAGGAGAAAGGGGAACGGGGCAATGGAGAGTGCTCATTTTGGCTCCAGCCAGCCAGTTTGATGTGAAGGCATATTCTTTGAGCTTTATTTGTGTAGTTAACCTTATTGATTAAAGAGTGTGTGATGTTGAGGTTCTCAACAGCTCTGCTTGTCCACTCCTGCCTCTCTTCAAAGAGATTGCTTGAAAGTGCTACATTGAGCAGAATGGAATTTTAATTTACTCTGCTTCTTGTGGAGGTGGATTCTTAGAGTTCGTGTACAGTTGTGTAGCAAAAAGGGGAACAAGTCTGGCTAAACGAGTGTCTTGAGGAAATAATGTAGTTATACGGTGAGTGCCCAACTGCCCAAACAGACCGGTAATGCTATAACCACTCCAGACTATCAGTGCTTGTGCTTTCTCTTCAGATTGGAGTTAATTAGGTGAGTATAATCAGCGTGTGATAATCAGAGCAAGGCTGCATGTAGTGGTTTGTTCTTCCAAGGCTGCAATTTCCATCCTGGTGGCTGTTTCTGGGGTCAAACGGATGTTATACTTTGAGAAGAATATTACAATAATGTCACGCTTTAGATATACAAAACCTGATTTTACCAAGAAGAAACTAGGTTTGATTGCATGGTCACAACGATTAATATGCTCTCCGTCAATTATGGGCAGATGCAAGTTATTATCATGCAAATGTAAGGCAATTTTCTACTTAAGACAACATTTATTTTCCTTTAGAGTCACCCTTATGAGCGCTTCCCGAGTGCTGTGTGTGTGTGTATGTGTATGTGTGTGTGTGTGTGTGTGTGTGTGTGTGTGTGTGTGTGTGTGTGTGTGTGTGTGTGTGTGTGTGTGTGTGTGTGTTTGTGATGGAAATGTAAGATTTGTGGGTGCATCTGCTGTTCCAGAGCTTCGACAGATGAAAAGTCTAGAGTTGAGCAGGAATTCTAAATTATAGCCAGTTGGCAACAATGCATCTGAATTTAGCTGCTTTCAAGGCTTGGGGGTTAACGACGGCTGTTATTCTGTCTTGCGGCATACCACATTGTAATAGGAACGATAATAGGAATAGGAACTTAGCTAAATCAAAAGAGTTATATAAAATATTAAGAAGTATGAGGGATGGATAAGAGAGTAATCCGTGTTGGAGAGTACATTTAACTGTTACTCCAAACCCCTGACCTGGGTAAAACCTGGGTAACGCAGTGAAGAACAGAAATGAGTTACATGCTGCAAAAAAAGTCACATTTATTCTCACATGTTGGATTGTAGATTATTATGAGGTACAAGACTTCAAGCGCTCACTACATCAAGCCTAATCTAAATCCACTGTAATGGAAATGGTTCTCTTCGCCCTACTCTTACGCCTAATAGCGGGTTCAGAGTCAAGGTCGGCATGGAGAGCTGATGCTAGGCTATCTGTCTGTTGATTACAAATATTGGAAGTAATTGAAAACTACTTTGGGATGATAGGCCGATAAAAATAACTCATCCGTTGACTAAATGATTAAATACCGCAGCTTAATAAAGGTCTTATAATATCAAACCAGAACAATGCAATATGAATAGCCGATGATAATATCGATATATCAAACTCAATCAAATTAGTTTTATGAGCTGATGACAGCTGCATTCTGATTAAAAGTTGATCGTGAGGTGATAGAATAGATGGTAATTAAAACCCAACACCTGACTGAACGGAACTGCGTAATTACGGGTTTACGCACCGAGGCAATGAGTCTATAGCCTATGCGTAAATTTGTCTAAACATTCACTGAAAAGTAACTGGTAGGCTACCATTGGAATAATAACAACACTGAAATTCCTTGCATGGTTGGGGTGGGCATTTTTTTCTGACACATTTTTTTTTACCTTACCTATAGCCATAAAATGTAAATTGCCTTATTAACCTAATTTTCAAATAAATTCTCAACTGCTACAAGAAGGGATATACGGCTGGTTATTAGGCTACTTGTATATAGCTTATTATCCCACAAGTACCCTAATAAGCAGCCCAAAACCCCTTTTTGTGGTAGCTGAGAATTGAGCTGAGAATTCTCTGACAATATTGTGGCGGAATAGAGTAGCTACTGTTAGTTATTAAGCAGAACAGTGTTAATTAAGGCAAATGCACAAAATTGTGCTGTAGCTATCATCAGCTAACACATAGACATTTCAAACCAAACCGAAACATGTTTTAAATAATGATAAACATAGGCTAATCGTTTTCACTCACCTTTCGGATTTCAATGGAAGCTCCTGGTGCTGTTTTTATTCTGATCACACAGCCAGTAATGAATTGTCTTCTCTTCCTTTAGGTGATGGACTGTTGTAGCTACTTACATCCACGGGAAATGCTCCGAGTAGCCTACTACGGTAAAGTCTACAACGGCGTTCCTCAATGATGCTCAATCAATTTAGAGATTTTAGCCAAGGTCCATTCACTCCCAATCCCTAGAAAATTTCAGATACCCAATGCCGCCTCATTCATAGCCTAAAGATCCCCAAAAACCGATGCAAGGTTTCACCGGGCTGATATTAGCTACGAACACAATAATTAATCTATGAACATTCAGTGCGCGCAACTTCGTTTGACCGTCTGTTTTTTTCTTTTCTTTAAATGGTCGATTACAACAGAATGCCTATATGATACGGCGAATTCCTTTAGTTCACAGGATAATGTCCTCTACTATGACAGCCGCTGTAGCCTGGCTTGTCATCGTCCGGCGGGCTTTCTTCGGTTTGGGTAGCAACCTTGCCGCACAAATTTACACAGGCACTCTCGCTTTCTCATAGGGCTGTGCTAGACTGGCATGAAAAACTGTGGCGCTTACCGAACCCGGGAAGCATACAGTACAGTCTCATATGCACACCACAGCGTTTAAACCCAGCCCCCCTGTACACTTCGGCAACACGGGCTCATTTGCATGTTGCATGTGTTAACTGTTTCAGCGTGGTGCCTCCGAATGGCTTGGCCATATGTTCTGCTCAGTGTAATTTGCGACGATCAAATCAGCCTCCAGTGAATGTAAGAAGATAGGACAGATAACACAATAACGCCATTATCTTTTAGGATACATTATTTCCCTTTCCTCTGATTCGAACTCCTGTATAGGCTATGGAAAATTGGAATGATTGCCAAGTAATACGAATGCACAAGAAAGTGTCTTTAATCTTCAGAAGTATTTTAGAATAATGTATTTCTGATTTTTCAGTTACATTGGTCTAGCCTACCTTCATTGAACACGTTTAGAAGCTACATTTGATGTATTGAAACATAGTGAGTTGTATAAAACATAATTTTTATTATTAATATAATCTAAAAAAATATATCTATTATTAATATCAACGAAAATAATCCAAACACATAATACATCTGGCCAGATCTAGTGCACATTGTGACCTGAGAAGTGTCATCAATGAAGGCTACTTTCAGGGGAGATGCTGCTGCCAATTCTGTTAGTGTACTGCCACCTATGGGCATAACTACGTTGCTACTACCTAGTAATAAACGACTTTCTACAATAGTGTAGGTTTACTACATTCTCACAGATCTTCAAAAGCAGAAAAACATTATTGTCTCAGATATAAGCTACGCAGTTTGGAGAATTAATCAACCGTTTTATGAAAGAGAATAGGCCTATTTGGAAATGGTGTGATTGTAGGCCCAATTATGAATAGGCTACCTATCATTATATACAATTATTTTGTTCATTCTAGTAAAGTATCACAGACAGACAGACAGACAGACAGACAGACAGACAGACAGACAGACAGACAGACAGACAGACAGACAGACAGACAGACAGACAGACAGACAGACAGACAGACAGACAGACAGACAGACAGACAGACAGACAGACAGACAGACAGACAGACAGACAGACAGACAGACAGACAGACAGACAGACAGACAGACAGACAGACAGACAGACAGACAGACAGACAGACAGACAGACAGACAGACAGACAGACAGACAGACAGACAGACAGACAGACAGACAGACAGACAGATAGATAGATAGATAGATAGATAGATAGATAGATAGATAGATAGATGAGCCAAGCAATCTTTAGACCACTATTGGTCCTTGTAATGTTATTTCCAAGTGGGTAGACACAACTGTATGCAGTCAAATTATAATCACAGTAACCAATCAATCAGATTTATTTATATAGCCCTTCTTACATCAGCTGATGTCACAAAGGACTGAACAGAAACCCAGCCTAAAACCCCAAACAACAAGCAATGCAGATGTAGAAGCACGGTGGCTAGGAAACACTCCCTAGAAAGACCGGAACCTAGGAAGAAACCTAGAGAGGAATCAGGCTATGAGGGGTGGCCAGTCCTCTTCTGGCTGTGCCGGGTGGACACTATAACAGAACATGGCCAAGATGTACAAATGTTCATAGATGACCAGCAGGGTCAAATAAAAATAATCACAGTGGTTGTAGAGGGTGCAACAGGTCAGCACCTCAGGAGTAAATGTTAGTTGGCTTTTCATAGCTGGTCATCCAGAGTATCTCTACCGCTCCTGCTGCCTCTAGAGAGTTGAAAACAGGAGGTCTGGGACAAGGTAGCATGTCCGGTGAACAGGTCAGGGTTCCTTAGCCGCAGGCAGAACCATTGAAACTGGAGCAGCAGCACGACCAGGTGGACTGGAGACAGTAAGAAGTCATCAGGCCAGGTAGTCCTGAGGCATGGTCCTAGGGCTCAGGTCCTCTAAGAGAAAGAAAGAAAGAAAGAAAGAAAGAAAGAAAGAAAGAAAGAAAGAAAGAAAGAAAGAAAGAAAGAAAGAAAGAAAGAAAGAAAGAAGAGAGAGAGAGAGAGACAGAGAGACAGAGAGAGAGAGAGAGAGAATTAGAGAGAGCATACTTAAATTCACACAGAACGCAGGATAAGACAGAATAAATATTCCAGATATAACAGACTGACCCTAGCCTCCCCGACACATAAACTATTGCAGCATAAATACTGGAGGCTGAGACAGGAGGGGTCGGGAGCCACTGTGGCCCGGTCCGACGATACCCCCGGACAGGGTGAAACAGGCAGGATATAACCCCACCCACTTTGCCAAAGCACAGCCCCCACACCATTAGAGGGATATCTTCAACCACCAACTTACTATCCTGAGACAAGGCCGAGTAACCCTCCTTTGAGTGCCAGCCATTAGAGCACTCAAGAGTGCCATTGATTGGCTCTGAGATGCATGCTCTCTCTGCTTCTGAGATAATGATCCGGTATAATTTTCACATCCATCCTATTCCCAATGCTCCCAGGAGGCGACAGAACAACATTGTTTAAGTAATGAGTAGTACGCTTAGAACCTGCCTCTGCACAAATTTTATGCTGCTCGTTCTCTCCATTTTCCTACAAATCCCATTCAAGTTTTTTCCCTGTAACTGAAAGTTTTCAGGAATCCGGACCCCATTATTAAGTAGCCATTTTGTTGTGCAACATTAATGACAATCAATTCCCCCTCTCTCAATCCCTCTGTCGTTTTAGCGACCAGGAAGGTCCAACACATTCTTGTCGTTCACATTTACATTATTCATTATTAATTATTAATGTAATCATTTGATCTGATTACGTATAATCAGATCAAATGTTACCATATTTCGTACATTTTTTTTCTCCAAACAATACAAAACACATATACAAACGACAGCATACACATGCACACAAACATCAACGACGTCACACTGCCCAGACCCACCTGCTCACACCCCTCCAGCTCCTGCGTAACTCTCTGCCACATAGCCTCAAACTGTACCATTTTGTTTCTCTCAGTTGCCCACACACGTTCAACATTCAGATAATAAAGCACTTGACCTTTCCATTGGGTTAACAATGGATGGAGGATTGGTCGATTACCTTTATTTAAAGTATACGTTTTTTCAAGATGATTGACGAGAAAAGTATTGTTCAACACATCGGATATCTCACTGCACCATCACTGCACCCCCATGTCTTTAAATCAGCCTGGTCTCATAAACGGAAAATAATAAACATAAATCCGGGGCACTCAAATGAATAAGATATGTTACATTTGGTATGGTTACATAAGACCAGGGGCGCAACTTCCACTGGGGATGGGGGGATATGTGCCCCCCATTTATGTACCCCCCCCAGTTTTATCATTGGAATGTGATACAAAATGAGGCAACTGTGTGTTTTATGACAATGCGGACACCTCCGAGCGGTCGGGTAGACTGTTTGGAGTGTTTATCCGACTGGATGAAAAAATATATTTATATATTATGTCCCCCCCACTTCTAAAACCAAAGTTGTGCCCCTGCGTAAGACAGACGATTACTTAATTAAGGAAAAATGAAAGTAGGGTGGTTGGTCGGGGTGGATGGGTAGGCATATAATGCAAACGTCTAGCAAACCAGAGGTTGTGAGTTTGAATCTCATCATGGACAACTTAAGCATTTTAGAGACTTTACAACTACTAACTACTTTTTAGCTATTTCGCAACTACTTCGCATGTTAGCTAATACTTCCCCTAACCCTAAACTTAACCCTTTTAGCTAACCTTTCCCCTAACCCTAAACGTAACCCTTCCCTTAACCCTAACCCTAACCTTAATCCTTTAACCTAACTCCTAAACTTAAACTTAACCCTAACCTTAACACCTAACACTAAACCCCTAGCCTAGCTAATGTTAGCCACCTAGCCATCTAGCTAGAATTTGTGAAATATCATACATTTTGAAAATTCGTAACATATTGTACTCTTTGCAAGTTAGTAACATATAATACAAATTGTAATTTGTAACATATCATACGAAATGCACATCAACAAATGAATACATACCATAAGAAAGGTTGCTTGAAATATTCAGACATATGAATTAAAAATAAATTGTAATATTGTGATACATTGTAATACTTCTGACAGCCAACCCCACCCATAACATTTGGACTTTATAGAATTCCCAGAAGGCATGGATTATTGATTAATTCTTAGTTTTACACTTAAGACATGACTCTGCCTTTGTGCTGTAGAATTTGTGATTTTTTCTCTCTTATATAATACATTCTATACATTAGTTTATACTGGATTAAGCTACATTTTCGTTAACTGTAATTGTGTTTGTTATGTTTCAACATTCTTTCTATCTTGTGCCAATATCAGTTATTTTTAAATCTTGGTTACAGTAGTTTATATTTTTTTTCTAAGAGATTGTCAGGTAGATAGGCTCTCTGCAAGGCTCTCTGCAAGACTGTTCCAAATACCTCGCCATTCATTTGCAATACTGGTACTTCACTAATGCTTTTCCCATTTGTCTCTCATATTCAGCAAATATGGATGTCTAGATCCATCCATCTCTGATCTAGGTTGCTAAAGGAAAAATACCTTCACTGAATAACTTAGTGTTTGTTAATAAATTATAAGGCTACATAATTGGAAATGTGTCTAAATACTTGTGATGATCAAGCACTTTAAAATGGCCATTCCATTATTGCCATAGCCATGATGGAAAAATGGTTCATGCCCTCCATCTTAATACTTGAAAAGTAGGCTAGCCCCATTCTCTGAAGCATCAATAATTCACAGTGGGGGAAAAGGAGGACCGGTTTCTGTCTGCCATCAAAAGTATCTGTAACTGCCATGAGGTAGAGGATGCAGACCCAACTAGTGTGTAAGTACACAAAAAGCACAGCACAGCCCACTTACAGACGGCCTGGGCCAATAGCTGGAGGGTGTCCATATTGAAGTCCCACAGCAGCACTACCTAGCTAGCCTACCTCTCAGACTTTAATGGATCTTTGTCAAGCCACCACAGAGTAGAGCGAGGGATAATCAAATACAGAACCACTCTTGAATCCATTACTCACAGACCTGTTTGGAACAAGCATGGATTTGTTTGATTGGAACATAACTCAGTTCATATCGGATCTGAGAGAGAGGGTGCTGAGTATACTGTCTGTTTGTGTAGTGTGTCTACATTAGTGCGGTTTTGCTGGACGTCAGTGTAATAAAATTACATATAAATGTTGTATTCATCAGAGGGTTGGTTTTCATTCACAACCATATCAATCTTCCTTAAAATCAAGACAAATTTGAAGTGTATACACCGTCATAGTCGCAACACCTCCTGAACAAAAAAAAAAATATATATATATATATATAATAATAAAATAATAATATAGTACCAGTCAAAAGTTTGGACACACCAACTAATTCAAGGGTTTTTCTTAATTTTTAAAATATTTTCTACATTGTAGAATTGTCACACCCTGACCTTAGTTATCTTTGTTTTCTGCATCTCAGTGCTAGAGGTGTCACTACAGACCCTGGTTTTATTCCAGTCTGTATCACAATCAGCCATGATTGGGAGTCCCATAGGGTGGCGCACAATTGGCCCAGCGTCATCTGGATCAGGTTTTGGCCGGGCAAGGCCGCCATTGTAAATAAGAATTTGATTTTCACGGACTTGCCTAGTTAAATAAAAAATAATGAATACATTTGCCTTGATGACAGCTTTGCACACTCTTGGCATTCTCTAAACTAGCTTCATGAGCTAGTCACCTGGAATGCATTTCAATTAACAGGTGTGCCTTGTTAAAAGTTAATTTATGGAATTTCAATCCTTCTTAATGCATTTGAGCCAATCAGTTGTGTCGTGGCAAGGTAGGGGTGGTATACAGAAGAAAGACCCTTTTGGTAAGAGTCCAAATTATGCCAAGAACAGCTAAAATAAGCAAAGTGAAACGACAGTCCATCATCACATTAAGACATGAAGGTCAGTCAATCTGGAAAATGTCAAGATTTTTGAAAGTTTCTTCAAGTACAATCACAAAAACCATCAAGTGCTATGATGAAACTGGCTCTCATGAGGACCGCCTAAGGAAAGGAAGGAAACCCAGAGTTACCTTTGCTGCACAGTATAAATTCATAAGAGTTAACTGCACCTCAGATTGCAGCCCAAATAAATGCTTTCCAGAGTTCAAGTAACAGACACATCTCAACATCAATTGTTCAGAGGAGACTGTGCATTGCTGCAAGGAAACTACTACCAAAGGACACCAATAATAAGAAGAGACTTGTTCGGGCCAAGAAACATGAGCAATGGACAGGTGGAAATCTGTCTGATGAGTCCAAAATGTAGATTTTTGGTTCCAACCGCCGTGTCTTTGTGAGACGCAGAGCAGGTGAACAGATGATCTCTGCATGTGTACTTCCCACCTTGAAGTATGGAGGAGGAGGTGTGATGGTGCTTTGCTGGTGACACTGCATTCTGCAGCAATACGCCATCCCACCTGGTTTGCGCTTAGTGGGTCTATTTGTTTTTCAACAGGACAATGACCAAAAACACACCTCCAGGCTGTGTAAGGGCTATTTGACCAAGAAGGAGAGTGATGGAGTGCTGTATCAGATGACCTGGCCTCCACAATCACTCAACCTCAACCCAAATGAGATGGTTTGGGATTTATTGTTTATTTAGATATTAGAGTTCCTGAGGATTAATTAAAAACATTGTTTGACTTGTTTGGACAAACTTTACTGGTAATTTTTTGGATTCGTTGTGTATGCATGTTGAACTAGTGGATTACTGAATCAAGCTTGCCAACTAAACAGACATTTTTGGGATATAAAGAAGGACTTTATCGAACAAAACAACCATTTGTTGTGTAGCTGGGACCCTTTGGATTGCAAACAGAGGAAGATCTTCAAAGGTAAGTGATTTATTCGCCATTTGTGATTTTGTGATGCCTGTGCTGGTTTGGAAAAGTGTTTTGGTGTGGGGCGCTGTCCTCAGATAATCGCATGGTATGATTTCACCGTAAAGCCTTTTTGAAATCTGACAACGCGGTTGGATTAACTTCTTTGGGGTACCTCCCCCCCTTCTCAATTTCTGACTAAAGACATACCCTAATCTAACTGCCTGTAGCTCAGGCCCAGAGGCAAGTATATGCACACTCTGGATTTTGTGGAAATGTGAATTGAATGTAGGAGAATATAACACAATAGATCTGGTAGAAGAAAATACAAGGAAATAAACTTACGTTTTCAGTTTTTTATTGTTGCTGCATCATCTTTCAAATGACCAAGAACAGCCAAGGATGAACAGATAGGATGATGTGGATTTGATTGAAGAACATAAGATGGCAACAATAGCTGAGCAAAGTTTTGGACAGATAACTTCAAAAATGAGCGAACTACATGACATTGAGCATGAAGTCACCCAGGTGTCCCACACAAATGTACCCAAATGTACCCAAGTGGCCGAATTGGTACACTGATACATTTCGAAGGAAAGAACTATAAAATACATACTGTAAATGCTATTCTACCCCCCCCCCAAAAAAAAAAAATATATAGAAAATATATATATAAAAATAAAAATAACAATAATAATAATAATAAAACAAACAATTAACAAGTGTAACTATTTACATATTTTCTATTTACAATATTGTGAAGACCCTCAGTCCTCTACACAATATTGTGCTGCTGGTGCCATGGCCCATAGCAGTCTATTTCTGCCGTAAAGCAAAGGCTTACTGAACAGGTGGTGCAGGTGATGGGGCATTTCCTGTGACAAAGGGCACAACGACGTCTCCCTACTGTGCCCTCATGCCTGCAGAGATGAATCTGGGCAGGTGAACACCACTGGTTGGAGCAGAAGGGACAGAGGTAGAGGGGACAGAAGGTGCTACAGTGGTCTTTCTGTAGCTAGCAAGCTCCTGGATGAGCAGCTCCCTGAAGGCTAGCTGTGAGATGGGGGGGCTGTCCACAGTTCTTAGCCATTTCCGTCTGGAGGCATTCACTACAGCAATGTCAATGAAATGATAGAAAAATGTCTTGTACAATTTCATGGTCTTGTGGAGAACATTGTAGTATCCTATCAGTGCATCTGAGAGGTCCACACCTCCCATGCTCTTGTTGTAGTCCTTCACAGCCGCTGGAATGGGGAATTGTTTTGTGGTCCATGCCCCGGCACCGTCCTTCACACGCCTGACGACATGATCTCCACTGAAGGACTTATGGATACTGGAGCACATGACCACCTCTCTGGTATCCATCCACTTCACAAAGAGCAGGCCATCGCATGGTACCCCCCTCAGCCCGCTTTGGCATGTCGTTCACCTTTGTCTTTGGAAATCCCACTCTGTTTGTCCGAATGGTGCCACAAGTCCACACATCCCGCTTCCTCAGCTCTGTAAACAGGGAAGGGCTTGTGTAGAAGTTGCCCACAAACAGTTTGAAGCCCTTCCCCAGCAGTTGAAAATCCAATAACTCCATAACGGAATCATAACTCAGTCCATTACCGGTATCAAAACTGTTTTTCCCCTCATAAACAAAAAAATTGCAAGTGTAGGCACACACAGAATCAGCCAAAACAAACAGTCTGTAACCCCATTTGGTTGGTTTGTTAGGCATGTATTGTTTGAGGCTGATTCTGGCCTTTGAGGCTACCATCCTCTCATCGATGGACAGGTTCTGGGCGGGCTGAAAATAGGTCTTGCAGGCCTCAATGATGTTGGGGTAGAGAGGCTTGATTTTGCACAGCCTATCAAACCTTGGTATGCCTCTCTTCTTGCCATTCTCCCCATCAACTTCTGGGTCACTGATGTGAATCGCCCGTGAGATAGTCAGAAACCATTTACAAGACATGACAGTCATGGGGAAAGGCAGTTGACAGAGAGCTTTAGAGTTTTCAACTTCACCAGCCCCATGTAAATGACAATTGAAAAGTAGCAGAAAAGGTCTGACATGGAAATGGTCTTCCATGCCTCTTTCTTTCCTGCCTGCTTCTTAGCCCCGTACTTATTGGTGTTCGACACCAGGGAATCAACAACTGACGAGGTAAAAAACAGTTGAAAAAGTTGAAGGGGGCTTTGCAGTCATGTCTAGTTGAGGTCCTGGCTGCCTTTTGGGTCTAAAAACTGGTGGATTTGGTTCCACATCATCTTCTTACACAGAGTGACAACGACCCTCTGGCCCTCTGTCTGCAGGTTTCTCTCTTCCCCACCTCCCCTTCTTTGTCACTGACTTCACATCTCTAGATGGCCAGGTAGGTGTGGAGCCGGAGACAGCGAAGGTCCGGCTGGATGAACCAGCTTCAGAGGGAGATGGACACCTAGACATTGGCGGCTCATAATCAGAATCACTGCCACTCTGAAATATATTTTTTTAATCAGTAACAATACTTTCACGCATGAGCCCTGTATCAACACATAAAATAAACAGACATACAGTATATAGAGTACAGGGAACATAATCATTATGGTGAAGTGGTGAAGGGCTGTTCCATTCCATGTTTAAGTAAAATAAATGTAACACACACACACACACACACACACACACACACACACACACACACACACACACACACACACACAATAGCCAATGTGTACTTTACACATTTCATCACAGATATATTTTTATATATTGCAAATAAAATAAGAAAATCTAAAAAAAATCTCAAATGAATAATATTTTTTATTATTCATTTCAAATAATGACATTAGCATTAGAATTTACCAATCCAGCATGGCAACCTCACCATGCAGAAACATGTCTTCCGCCTGGGAGTCAAAACTAGCTTCGCTGAAAGATTAATCTTCCTGAAGCAACTCGGTCTCGCTGTATCTATCTATTTCCTCTATAATTTGGGTTAAATCTGTATACCTAGACTTTGTTTTAGCTTTTCCTGATTTATTCTCCATATTTTAAATATATGAACTTGTTGAAAATGCTATTGAATATGTACTGCTATGCGTAACACCCGTGGCTCCGTCAATAGGATTTGCAATGGCGAATGAACCTCTTTTACGCCAGAGTTTACGACAAAGGCTGGTCTTCAAACGTATAACCATTACATATTGCCGTTTACCTCAGCTCATTGGCTATCTTCCAAGCTAGATTTCAAGATGATCAGTGGTCATTGGGCCAAAATACAGTCAATCAACGATAGACCGGTCCTACCATTGGTGCGCAATGATGTTATTGATTGGTGTCTTCAAATCGGTTTGTTTCGGTCAATACGTCCCGGGAAAAGAACCATCAAGTGTGGTTGTGTTAGTAACAACCAGAGGATTGCAATGAAACTAACCATGTCTGGATAAACGTTTGTTTAGTGTGTGTAATTACCACGAACACATCGTCCAAAGTTGAATGAGACGGAAATCATGACGCAAGCGATTTACAAACGTTCCGTGTTAGGCTATAATAATGGATTTTATCAAACAAAACGAACATTCACTGTGTAGTTAGGACACTTGGCATTGCCGCCAGAGGAAGATCTTCAATGGTAAGCAATTTATTTTATTGTTATTTCTGACTTTCATGATGCTAATGCTTGGTTGGAAAATGCTAGT
This sequence comes from Oncorhynchus mykiss, assembly GCF_013265735.2. Classification (NCBI taxonomy): domain Eukaryota; kingdom Metazoa; phylum Chordata; class Actinopteri; order Salmoniformes; family Salmonidae; genus Oncorhynchus; species Oncorhynchus mykiss. Next base: position 44,975,174 of record NC_048580.1, read on the forward strand.
AATACTTGTGTGTGCGTGGCGCCGTCCTCAGAAAATAGCATGTTTGCTTTCGTAGTAACGGCTTTTTGAAATCTGACACAGCGGCTGGATTAATAAGATGTTCATCTTTTAAATGATGTAAGATACATGTATTTACAAGAATGTTTACTATAACAAATGGTGTATTTAGAATGTTAGCTCTCTGCAGTTTCACTGGATGTTGGCCTGGTGGGCCGTTAGCGTCTCACCTACCCTAGAGAGGTTAACAAGAAGTTAAGCTTTTAAACGATGTAAGACACTTGTATTTTCATGAATGTTTAATATTACGATTTTTGTATTATGAATTTCGCGCTCTGCAATTTCACCGGATGTTGTCCTGGTGGGACGCTAGCGGCACACCTAGCCCAAAGAGGTTCCTAATGAATATCACCCCAAAGCACGGACTTCTGTCATCATGAAGTGCTTTGAGAGGCAAGTTAAGGATCATATTCCCTCTACCTTACCTGACACCCTCGACCCACTTCAATTTTTTTACTGAGGAGAAGGTGGAAAGCTTCAAGTTCCTCAGCGTACACATCACTGACAATCTGAAATGGTCCACCCACACAGACAATGCAACCTCAGGAGACTGATGAAATCCGGCTTGGCCCGTAGGACCCTCACAAACTTTTACAGATGCACAATTGAGAGCATCCTGTTGCATCAAGGACATCAACCACCCGAGCCATGGCCTGTTCACTATCATCCAAAAGGTGAGGTCAGTACAGGTGCATTACAGCTGGGGCTGAGAGACTGAAAAACAGCTTCCAACTCAAGGCCATCAGACTGTTAAATAGCCATCACTAGCCAGCTACTGCCCTATATACATAGACATGCAATCACTGACCACTTTAATAATGGAACACTAGTTAGTTTAATTATGTTTACATAATGCTTTACTCATCTCATATGTATGTACATACTGTATTAGCATATGCATACACTGTATTAGCGGACCGATACAGCCGTCTCCAACAAGGGGAGAATATTTATTTAAAAAAATTGCAGAACCCCCACCGCCAAATATCTTGCTGCAGCTACAGTATGTGCGCCATAGGTCTAACGCCTGGTTCTATGTTATATTGGCAACAATGGAGAGAGAAATATACAACTAGGAAATGCTCAGTTTCTCTTAGTAGACGATTTTATTTGGACAAATGAGAATGAGAATTGTAAAGTAAGGACCTTTGCTGTACAGCGGAGATGTGTTGAACATGTGCTTAAGTTTACAGAATTGAAGCTTTCCTCTCCCCAAGATGGACGTTAGTGGAACTCAAGCAGTAATTGGTGCAATATGAGGAACAGTGTCTGGGGTTGACCTTGGACAGATACAGATACGTACATAGTAACGTAATTACTGACAACCATTCAGCTAATTGTAAAGTTGTAAAGTTGTAAAGGCATGGAGTCAAGATCACGATGTCTAGAAGTCAGTCTTGTCAGTGCATTTAAAGGATATGTGCTGTAACTGAAATTGAACAATGATTGTAAACCTTTAAACTTTGATTGTACACATATTTTATTGATGCACATCACCCCAAGCTACACACACCATTCCAATGCTACAATTATTGATAGAAAGGAGGGTTTGATCAATCACATGAAAAAAAAGAGTCATTCTCTAACTTATTCATAGCTGGTCTGGTAGCATTAATTGTCCGCAGTAACTCTCTATAATAATATGTGATTTGACAGAGTGAGAAGGATGGCAGTTGATTATCACAATGCCCTCTCTGTACAGACAAATGCCCTTGCTGTTGTTAAAGATGCCAGGGATTGATGGATGGCTTCTCTGCACTTGGTGTCTGTTAGCCTCCAGTATTTATGCTGCAGTAGTTTATGTGTCGGGGGGCTAGGGTCAGTTTGTTATATCTGGAGTACTTCTCCTGTCCTATTCGGTGTCCTGTGTGAATCTAAGTGTGCGTTCTCTAATTCTCTCCTTCTCTCTTTCTCTCTCTCGGAGGACCTGAGCCCTAGGACCATGCCCCAGGACTACCTGACATGATGACTCCTTGCTGTCCCCAGTCCACCTGGCTGTGCTGCTGCTCCAGTTTCAACTGTTCTGCCTTATTATTATTCGACCATGCTGATCATTTATGAACATTTGAACATCTTGGCCATGTTCTGTTATAATCTCCACCCGGCACAGCCAGAAGAGGACTGGCCATCCCACATATGCTCTCTCTAATTCTCTCTTTCTTTCTCTCTCTCGGAGGACCTGAGCCCTAGGACCATGCCCCAGGAATACCTGACATGATGACTCCTTGCTGTCCCCAGTCCACCTGACTGTGCTGCTGCTCCAGTTTCAACTATTCTGCCTTATTATTATTCGACCATGCTGGTCATTTATGAACATTTGAACATCTTGACCATGTTTTGTTATAATCTCCACCCGGCACAGCCAGAAGAGGACTGGCCACCCCACATAGCCTGGTTCCTCTCTAGGTTTCTTCCTAGGTTTTGGCCTTTCTAGGGAGTTTTTCCTAGCCACCGTGCTTCTTCACCTGCATTGCTTGCTGTTTGGGGTTTTAGGCTGGGTTTCTGTACAGCACTTTGAGATATCAGCTGATGTACGAAGGGCTATATAAAATAAATTTGATTTGATTTGATTTGTTAGACATCCTCAGACACTAGTGTGTCCACCTCGCCGTCCCTCCCCTCGCTCACACTCTTTAATGCTATGCAAAGTTACAAGCACACACATACACGGACACAAGCACGCCGTCACGGACACACACATGGTCACAAACACATGGTGTCACACACATACACTATAAAAAGATGCAGTGAATACTAATCGACGGGCCCCATAACTGGACGCTAAACCCCCTGTCACGGGTTCCATTAAACCTCTGGGTGCCTGCCTCGCTGCTGCCACCAGAGGGAGAGGCTGTGTAAAGACAGGCCAAGCTCATGCTGGCATCAACTCAGCCAAGATGCCTGCTCTGCCCCCATGACACGCTCCACAAGGGATAGGAAAACAAAGCAGGACAAGTCATCAGTCAGGAGGACGCTTACAGACAGACCCTTGTAGACTGTGATATTCAGCCGCTCAGCTGCTTGTGTTTGACCTCATCTAGGACTGGGTGGCTGATGGTGAGAAGACTGAAGACAGCATTTCCTTGATTCCTTGCATCGTCTTTCCTCACCTCCTTCTCAAAATGTATTAGAGGTGAGAAGTTTGAACCCCTTGGAACTCCCCCTCCAATGTGTTTTGAAGTGAGGAGAGAGGGTTCACATAATCAAAGAAACATAGATGAAATTCAGCTCAGGAAAGGGGGGTTGGGGGGCTGCTCCATCTTGCCCCAAATAAAGGTTTTAATTGTGAGGATTATAAATATGTGAAGCATGGGGCCTGGTGGAGGGATAAGGTTTGGTACCTGAAAGGGGAGTGTAACTGTAAAAAGAAATAGAGAGTGAATTCTTGGCGGAGCACGGAGGGAGCTGATTAGGGTGATCAGTTCATTGAACAAATCAAACATGGGTGGAGATTAAGGCTCACAAACAGTAATGTGGAGAGATGGCTGGCTGGAAGGCTGCCACTCCACCGTTTGCTGATCAAAGTGCCACATGCTGCGATTTCATACTAACTTGAAAAGGTTTCAAAGCGGAGCTTAATTGATTTTTCCTTGGAGGTATCACGAGGGATCGTGGCAGCCTGTCTGTCTGTCGGAATCCAAGGATCCCATTCCCTCTCTCTGACCCATGTCAACATTCATAAACAAGCCTAGATAGAGGGGGGGGGGGGGGGGGACTCAGGTGTGTAAGTCTCACCAATGCACGGACCGTGGTGATACGTTGAAATATTAGAATATGGCAAATATTATTGCAGTCTTGCATTCTATCCATGCTGGGTTTCGTGAGCTACCTGATACAGTACATGAAACAGATAGCCTAGCTGTGCTTTCTATGGTAGTGGGAAGCCAGCGAAAGATACGGAGCGTAGGGATTGGCTTAGTGATTGGCTCAGGGTTTTTAATGCCCTTTGGTGCTGCAATAGAGTTACATTAGAAGTGCCCATCCAAGAAGCCTCAAGGTCATTGGCCACATATAAAATTACGTCAAATCACGATATATCTACAGTAGCTTTGATTGGACTGATCATGTCAACATCATGCTTTCAAAATCTTAGCTAGCAAGCTAGCAGTCATCATCATGAATCAAGTTGACAATCTACTGGCAAATCATTTTCAAACTTTATTTAGAGAAATAATGAAGAGAAATTATAGACGTATCGGTGCTCATCAGCAATTGGACATAAACATTACACAGCAAGTTGGAAATCGCAAATTCAACAATGAGTGGTTTGGAAGGAATCAGTGGCTAACTGAAATCATTGCAAAGCAATCACTGGTCTGATATTCAGTGGAGTGGGTGTGAACGGTCATCCAACTCGGAATTGCAAGTCGGGAGCTCGGGCCTCTTTCTAGAGCTCT
>NC_048580.1:46382127-46494627 GCF_013265735.2 Oncorhynchus mykiss
TGGTTTTCGAGGTTGTCTTTATAGCCTATTGCTTCTTTGAGAATATATATTTCGACGGAACGTCCGAAGCGGTTCAGGCTGGTGCACGCGCAGGTCCCATTCAAACAGGTGGGAAGCATTGAAACAATCCCGGTTGCGCAAGGTTGCGGTGCGCGTGATTGATGATCAGATAGCCTACATGGCTCTATTCCGATTAGGCCTAAATGTTTGAGAATTGTCACGGTTTTCACTTGATTCTGCATCAGCTCTGACCAAAAATTGTGTCGAATGTCTAAAAGTAAGTCAATAGACAACCACAGTTCAACGTATTTTTCCATCTATGCCTCCCCTGTGTTCTTTGTTGTTTGGTGAGCAGCACTGTGTTTTTCCTCTCCATATCTCAGCCTCCAGTCAAGAGACCGTTTGCGCACAGGTGGGAGATACCCGCTCTATAGGACAGCCCCCCTCCCTCAGTTCCTCAGTGGATGATGTGAGCAAGTGACATTTTGCCGTTGCGGTTCGGGACAGCAGGCGAATAGTCTCTGCAAACAGGTGTGCGGCTGCCCGAATCAGTTTCCTACGCCTTTATTCCAGCTGACAAGGAAGGGGAGAAAGCCATCGTAGTTGCGGAACCATCCTCCTCGACGCGGGACGGGAGAGGAGGGGGAAACCTGCATAATAGCTATTTTATTATTTGAAGAGCCAAACGGGTTATAAGATCGAACGCTATGGCAACAAAAAAATCATCATGCACAGATGTAACGAAAAGGAGCCGGAGTCCCGTCGTTTTAGGAGCGGAGATGTTCAGTGAATTTCAGGACTGGTGCCTCCGGACATATGGGGACTCGGGTAAAACAAAGACCGTCACCCGGCGAAAATACAACAAAATCATGCAGACACTGTTGCAAAACGAAGAGTCGGACGGCATGTATGTCGACAATAGCCACATCAATGCCAAATTCAAATTTTGGGTGAAGTCGAAAGGGTTTCAGGTCGGGAGCAACATTCTGGGAGAGCACAAGAAAGGAGCGTCAGGGAAGCCCGTCCTATATGTCCCAGTCAAGTCAACGGTAAAGTGTGTGTGTGTGTGTGTGTGTGTGCCAAGTCAACGGTAAAGTGTGTGTGTGTTTGCGCGCGCGTGCGCGCGCATGAGACGTCCTGTTGTCGTCAATGAAACCTATTAGATTTCACCACAACCACATGCACCTGTCATAACCTATTTGATTACAACTTTTCAGCGTTTGGCTTTCCCCCTTGACCCCAACCTATTCACAGAAAGCTCGGTTTGACCGACTCTCATCCTTTCAACAGAGCAGTCCCATCCCCAGCTGCCATAGCAACGCCGGTGCCTATAGAAGCAACATCGCCAGTGTGGGGTATCATTCTGTGGTCGTCTGGTAAATGACTCGTTTAATGTCCTGTCAACGGAACGCTATGCTACTAAGCCCTATTTATGAGTTAATAGCCCATTCACAACATAAAAAGTATGTCTTGTCCAGACTCCTGACATGTAGGACAATTGAGTGTGCGCGCATACATTGGGTGCCAGCGAGCGGTGTGCCCAAATTGTGGAGATGCCGGGGTGCTTGGTGTATCCCATAGAGGAGGACATTGTATGGAAGGGGGAGGTGAGGGTTTATAGATGAACAAAATAATTTATCATGTTCCCCTTTACCTCGTGTAATAGCTCTATAGCATAAATCCACTAAATCCATCCGGCTTTCCAAGGGGATGGGTAAATGCGCAGCACCACACATCATTTTTTCGTTCTAATGTCTTGTACTAATTGACAAACAGTAATTTATATTGACAAGAATACAATAACCTACGTGCACATGCTATGAAAGCAAAACTATCCACGGTGTCAATCCGCGTAGTTATGTGTGCACCCCGCAACTTTACATTGCCCAGTGCAGGATAGATGCGGATCGTTCCACAGGCACTCGTTGCTCTGGTAACCAATCATACCTGCATAGTTCCTACACTTGCATGTATTTTCATGACTTAGTACATTTATCCACATTCATACAACGTTCGATTTTGATGTATGCTTATAAATAAATAAAAGTGATATATTGCATTTGTACTATGTTGGACGTAAAACCACCGTGCGTATTTGATCCCCGTGAGGGTCTCCGGTGGGAACAAAAGAGAAGACTATCCAGCGGATGCATATAGCGGCATCCTGCCTCTATCAAAGTTAAAACCACTGCTGCTTAGAATTGACATTTGAATGATTTCACCATATGATAATCTCGTGCAATATAGCTTAAATGTATTACCATTTTTGTTAACCATGTGTTAATCTGAGGTGAAATTGTAAATGATTTATTTAGGTAGGCTATAGGCTACTTGGGGTTGGAAATGTAGATGGATGAACATCCTATTCTGATACATTGATTATCTAGGCTGATTGACCAAAGTTTAAGAAAACACTCTTTATAGGCACAGGATAGAGGTTGTGTTTGCTCAGTGCCAGTTGAGACGGACACCATTTTATATGATGCCTTCGGGGAATCACACCAACCCCCACCATGGTGTTGGGACAAGCTCTCCAAGGACCCTCAAGATTAGTGTGAACAATAGACTCAAATTACAAGAACAGTTTTGAATATCAGACCCGCTGAGGTGTGGTTTATTGGATTGAGGCGTGGATTATTTGATCGATCCTTCCTCAGGTGTTTTACCTGTGTTAATGTGTAGCCTTTATTTTTTCGGCTGAAATACCTAACTGCACCTGGTCCTAAAGGCTAGATAGTTTCTCATGATTGAGACTCTTGGCAGGTGCATCTAGAGTTGGAGATTTAGTTGAGTTTTTCTTTCTCTTTTGTATCTTGGATGATGGAGCGCTAAATAGCCTTTTGTGTTTACCACAACATTTATTACGCACAGGTATTAATCTACACTTTACTTTTCATTATTATCATATTATAGTCCTGAGATGTCTCAGTTTTCGACACTTTATCCATTCTACATTGCTTGTGGGCAAAAGCCTTTTGTTTTGACACGGCTTTATGCACAAACCCAGAAATAGCTGATGTCACTCTGTGAGGGCCAAGTTTGTAAATGTCCTTGTTCTACAGTAATAAAAGGTTAGCGCCTGGGCGGGACACTGTTTTCTACTTCTAACATGCATGTCTGAGAATAGTATGCCAATGATGTTAAAGACGCCTATATGTCATTTCTAGTTCTACTATATGGAAGGAAACTATTCCTGAATAGTATGTACCTCTAGTTATTGATGGGACACAGCAGGGGTCTCCCCCATGTCCAACCCCCACTTGTGCAAAACTAGACAACAAATAGAACAACAAAAGCAAACACAAGGCAGTCATTTCATCATTAATGAAAGTGGGAAGTGGAAAGTCAAGTAGTGAAGTAGAGGTGCAATTAGATGCAAGAATGGTCAATGTGTATCAATGTGAGCGTGGAGGTGATTTGTATGTGTGTTCTCTTGTCTGTCAGCCGGTAGTATGTCGTCTTTGACTGTTCCCTTGCTAAGTGGTAGATAGTGTATCAGTCGATTTAATGGTCATGTGCTATCAGTCCTCAGATCTCTCTCTCTCTCTTCTTCATTCTCTCACTGTCCGCTTGAAGCCTATACCACTGTGCCACCCAAATATAAATGTGTACAAGATACAGAGATGGGGTACACTGTAAAGGGGTTGCCATGAATTTGACAGTCATTTACAGGCAGCTCGGTGGCAAGTCAAATTCTGTATTTCATATTACAGTACACCTACTGTATACATATGGTTTCAAAGCAAGTACTGCGTAATGATTGATTGTTTTATACTGTAAAAAAGTACACACACACGCACACGCACACAAACACGCACGCATGCACACACACACACACACACACACACACATACACACACACACACACACACACACACACTCACACACACACACACACACACACACACACACACACACACACACACACACACACACACACACACACACACACACACACACACGCATACACACACACAGAGAGAGTACAAAACCACAACGCCCAACACCCTCAGTGCCCCTCCTGTGTGGTGGAGGGGGGCGTGTTTTCAGAGTGTGGCGTTGGGAGGCCCCTCTGCAGCTGCTCCTGGGGTGTGCCAAGTTTCACTGAGGGCGCAGGCAGGGGGGCTAAATGAGGGGGAGGTTGGTTGGGGATGGGGGCAAGGATTGCATGGCTAGTGGTTGATGGGCAGACAGGAACCTTTTTTCAGTTGGTGTAAACACAGAGGGAGTTATACAGGTTAGTCCAGTAGTGGAAGGAAAGAGACAGACACTGACTAAAGGGAATGGGGGTTTTAAAGAGTTTTGTAGCACGAGCCTAGTGCAAACTAAATTTCAGACAGCTGATGGGATTGTTTGGAATTTCTCTCTCTCTTTCCCTTTCACACACTCTCTCTCTCTCTCTCTCTCTCTGTCTATATCCCGAGTCCTTTCTCTTGCTCTCCGTCTGTATGTCTGAGAGCCTGAGCAGTGCTTAGACAATATCAGCAGGCCTCAGTGTGGGGATGCAACCTGCTTTTGCTCTCATTATGTCCTGATTAGAGCCCAGACAGTGAGGAGGAGAATATAACAATTGCTAGACCACGGCACGGTGAGATGTTCTGCAGTCATACACTACTGCAGACATGCCCACTGTAGTGGTACATTCACACGTTACCATTACTAGATTCATTGATTCATATCGGCCTGGCGTTTTTTTTGTTTTACATTATTAATAGCAGAGATTTATTGTACACCGACAGATACTCTTGCCACCGTATATAATACAGTCTAGCACCAATCTGGTTTGCACACATAATCATTTATTGAGCTATAGGTGTGCCCTCCATTTCAAAGCGGAATGTTGTGTTCATTTCTCTCTTGTTGCTCTAAATATGGCTCCGGAAAATATTAACGGATGAGAGCGGTTGCTTTTTAGTTGCCATGCCAACGGGAAACCTTTACATATCTCTATCCCTCATTCACAATCTGGATTTGGTAGGACTTTCTCACCACACACACCCAGCACAGCCTCAGGTATGGGACTCCACGTGTAAGATCCTGCGGGAAGTGCTGTCATCAAAGGGCATAAAGGGTTCATTGACATCGACAATGCTCTATGAACCTTTCTCCCTGGGAGAGCTGTAAACCCAGTGAATGGAGTATTGTAACTTGATGAATAACAATAGAAAGGAACAGGTGAGAGGTGTGGGAGTGGTTGAGGATGTCCCGTCTGAGACAGACAGGGAACGTTTGTGTTCTGCCATCAAAATGGAGCAGGAGCGTCATCATTATTATCTGATTAATTATTCCACGTCTCCTGAGAGCTCCCCTCTGTTAGGAGGGCACGGAGTCAAAAGAATAGTGCTCCTTTCATTCAACAACATTTGCATTAATGCTAACAGTTTTGCATGGCACAACTCCAGCATAATCTAGCCTTTCTTTCTGTCCCTCCTATTCAGTCTCTGTGTGTTTGTTATGACTGTACCTAGGTTATCAGGCCTACAAATGCTAAATACCTTAACCAAAGCCACACATTTGCTCTTTACTCTCAACCTGGCAAGATTGGGGAGAATTTACCTTAATATAAAAAGCACAACGGGATATAATGTACTGTTTTAATGTTGTTTTTTCAGCAACAAGGCCTCTCTTAAACCAAGTCTCCAATTCACCTACTTTTTGGGGGGATTGACTGCGTGCTGTGGTTATTTCAGTGCTTTGGCCATATGGGAGTGTCTCCAGTGCCTCCTCAACTTCATCCTTATACAGTTTATTTTACAGAGAAGGAAAGATATTGCATTTGGCCCTCAGCGCCCCTTCAAATAAATTATGTGCAAGGCTCCTCTGCTTTGGATGTAGATGACACACATAGACACATTACATACAGAGAGAGATGATGCAACCACTTATTTTTGTGAATGAGGCCTCTTCTAGGACAAGAGGATTCGGTAGACCTACATATTTGAAGCCAATGTGTTCCTAGCCTTTTGGTAATATATTTGTAATGAATCTCTAATAAGCTGTGCACAGAGTTTGATATTGGAGTGCGTCCTTATGCGAGTGTGTGTTTTTGTGTGAGAGAGTGAAAATGTGTATGTTACTGTGTGTGTGTGTGTGTGTCTGTACAAAGAGGGGGTCGTTGATCGTGCTGCTCTGATTTTCCTCCCCTCAGCACCCTCTCTGTTGCCATGGAGAGACAGTTCTTTGCTCCCATAGGAGGATAAATTAACACCATTTTTAACTGGCCTGGGGGCGCCCCCTGTGTGGGAGAGTCTGAGCTCTGCTCTAGATCTCAGCACACACACACATACACACACACACACACACACACACACACGCACGCACACACACACACACACACACACACACACACACACACACACACACACACACACACACACACACACACACACACACACACACAGCCTTACGCCTCGGTGTTAAATCTTACTACTACACTCGGCTACTATCATTTTTTTTATGCTGTAGCTGGACAAATATTTAACACCCGAACATTGTAACAGAAATAGAAAATATGTAGTAATTAAGTAGCAATAACACAAATATGATGAAAGGCCCAGATTGCAGAACCTATGTGTAGTACATCAGGATGTTCTGTTTGGGGTGGTGACTGGAACATCAACAGAGGGATGGGGTCTGTCAGGGCCTGGATGAGTTATTGGGACTGTCACACGCTCTATCATTTAATGATCATCATGGGAGTGCGAAAGACAGCGAAAGAGAGAGAAAGAAAAGGAGAGAGAGAGGGGGGGGCAGGGAACGGGACATAGGGGGAGAGCATGGCAGACCTAATGTGGATTTAATGAAGGGGTTTTATGAACTGAGGGAGAGTGAGCAAAGGAACGGGGAGAAAAGAGAAAGGGGGTAATAAACTAAGGAGGCCGGCAGAAAGAGGAGAGGTTTTAATAAGGGGGGCCAGGAGATTATGTTTTATACATATGTAGGAGCTTAATTTGAGCCAGTTTGCTACATCAGGAACATAATCCTGCAGCAACAGGAAATGTGAATTATTATGTGGATTATAATTAATGGACCTTTTGTTGAGGTTGATTTTTTACAAGGGAAAAAGTCTGAAATGTCAAAGTGGGAATTGCAAACTTCAAAAGCCTTTTTAAACTGCATTGCAGGACACATCTGTATGTCCTCACTGCTGCTCCCCTCTCCTACCCCACTCCCTAATGAGGACACCAGGGCTTTCCCATTTATGCATCCATTATCTTGCTGATGGATTTACAAGGGGGAGATGGGACTTTAAAAGGTGACCTGTTGTTACATCTGCAATGAGATAATCTGAGTAATTAGTGCTGTTGACAAAGCCATCCGTTACCCCCAATGTCCCTCTTTCGTTCTCCCGCTGTCCCTCTTTCGTTCTCCCGCTGTCCCTCTTTCGTTCTCCCACTGTACCTCTTTCTTTCTCCAATGTCCCTCTTTCTTTCTCCCACCGTCCCTCTTTCGTTGGGGCTCTGTCTATCTGCCACAACCACCCATAACCAACTGCGTATGATTACAGCTCTCTTCTTGTGTAGTGTCGTCTATCATACACAATATGTGTTCTATTTTATTTACACAGAGCTATACTGTATCTGCAGTATTGCTACCGGCAGTATTTGTGAAAACATACGATTGTAAACCCTGTATATGTTTTAATGGCTGTGGAGCTTTACAGTGTTTGCTCTCCCTCCTCCATTGAGGATAATTTGCCCTTTCCATTTGAGATGTTTGCTGTGGTTTTCTCCCTTCCTCTGTCCACTGGCCTGTCTGTGTGACCCAGCTGCCTCCAGCCCCCCCGAACCGTCTGTGTGCAGGACCGCTCCTCTCCTCCGCTCTCTCCTTTCCCCTCAGCGACTCTCTCTCTGCTAGTGTGTGTGACTGCCAGGGGGGGTGGGGGTGGCCGGGCCGAATCAACCCCTCCAGTCTCCTAGCAACAGAGCTGTTTGGAGCGGGACAGGGAGAGAGAGAGAGAGAGAGAGAGAGAGAGAGAGAGAGAGAGAGAGAGAGAGAGAGAGAGAGAGAGAGAGAGAGCAGGGGATGGGGGTATGCTGTGGCTCGGGAGAGCAGTCCTATGGGATTAGAAAGATGGAGAAAAGGAGAAAGGGGAAGATGGAGAGAGAGAGGAAACAGGAAGAGAGACAGTTGGAGTGTTGATAGGTTTATGTGGTGATGGTGATTAGGGCTGCTGACATGTCTCCCTCCTGTAAAACACTGTGATGCTGATGAGACCACATATTTACCATTCAACAGCTGGCCTTCTCCAGCTACGCAACATACACCTTGTGGACTATGCTGAATAAACAGATCGAACATTTAAACACATAAACATGAGTGTGCCGCACACACACACACACACACACACACACACACACACACACACACACTGTGTGAATTAATGGTCAAACTACCCTTTGAGCGCATATGTTGCAAGTGAAGAGTTCTTCTGTTTATCTTCACTGGCAATCTGCAACCCTTCCAAGGCAGTGTTTCCCAATCTCGGTCATGGGCCCCCCCTGGGTGCACGTTTTGTTTTTTGCCCTAGTACTACACAGCTGATTCAAATGACCAACTCATCATCAAGCTGTGTAATGCTAGGGCAAAAACCAAAACCTCGGGCCCAGGACCGCATCTAAGGGATGCTAAATCTTTTGGACAAATGAATGGCTGGATTGAGTCTGGGTTGATTCCTGCCAAGGGTGATGGAGTCTTGTCTGCTGCACCACAGTTCACTGGAAACAAAGAGGACATAGGAGGCAATAATAGCAATAGAAATCTTGGTTAGTGAGATATACAGTATGTTGTAGTGTCAGAGAGGACAATGGCAGATCTAACACTGGTAGATGTCTGGATATGTGCAGTACAAACGTGTCCCGGGTTGGATCCTATTTGGAGTATGCTGAAAATAATGGACCTGTTCACTATTTTTGTCCTGAATAATGATGATGTCATCAGGAAAATGATACCTTACAGGAGTGATGATGATTAGGATTGTTAGTATTATTATTTCATTATCATTAGGCTATTACATCAAGAACATGCTGACAGAGGGAGAGTGGCTACAGAGAGAGAGGAGACGGGCCGGATTAAAACAAACCCGCTCGGTGAGCTGGTTTTAGTTGCCATGGCAACGATCATTACCTTGCACTTGGGAGAGCAGGAGCAGGGAGAATGGGGAAGAAAGAATGAACGGGACATAGGTAGGGAGAGAGGAGGAGCTAAATAAATGTCAGATAGCAGGAGCAGGATTCGAAATGTCAGAGGAGAGAAAAATGATATACAGTATAATAAAAAGAGTGAGATTCCTCATTGATGCCGGACATAACTTTCTGAAATGTGTTTCCTCCTCGAGAAACACTGAGTCCCACCTAGAACACATCCCCTGACATCTCACAACTTTTGGAATCTACATTTGTACTGTGTACCAGGGACTTAACTAGATGTATATAATGTTCCGTTCTTTTGTTTCATTGACCTCAGCTTCTATTCAGGGCTGTACATCATGTACATAAACCTCAGTTCGCATATTTATTTACATAAAAGTAATTTCTTGAGGAAGTGATACACCAGATGAAATGAACACCACCACAAGAGAGAAAAACAACGTAATACAGAATAGAGTCAAATGTAACAAGGAAAAGAAAGAACTTGAGGGAGAAAGAGAGAGAAGGCCCAGTGGTGCCCCGGTGGAAGAAAGAAAGCCCATGTGGTAAGTGGGCTATTAAGCAACAAGGCCGTTGTCGTAGCGATATGAGTTCCAACTGAGTGTCACATGACCCTCTGCCCTGCACACCTGCCCAAGAGAGAGATTGTGGCCGTTTCTATGGTGACGGGGTCAGCGGCACTGGAAGCAGGGTGGATGTTGGGGGTTGGCTGTAGGAGGAACTGTCGGCATTGTACAGTACAGGACGGGGTGTTATTTTTAAACACTGACTGCAGGGATGAGGTGGTGCTGGTGGGGACATTGAATGAAGCCGCAGCTATCTCTCCCTCTCTCTCCCTCTCTCTGCAGTGGAGCAATCTCAGAGTCTGTGTAACAGAGAGAGAGACTGACTCTGCAGGGATGAAGAAGCTCTGCTGAGGGGAAGCTAATCTGGCAGCTAATTCTCTGAACACAAGATGGATCGAGGCCCACTGCAGTACACTAGCCCCAGCCACAGCAGTGATCTGGCCAGTGGGTGTGTGATGATACCCAGAGCCAGAAGCAGCAGCCTGAGCCAGTGACATCTGTCAGGAAACACTCTGTTAGGCTAGCCCGAGACGCAGCCAGTCTGTAGAGCAGGGAGCTACTTAGACACAGACAGGCAGCCAGCCTGTAGAGCAGGGAGCTACTTAGACACAGACAGGCAGCCAGCCTGTAGAGCAGGGAGCTACTTAGACACAGACAGGCAGCTAGCCTGTAGAGCAGGGAGCTACTTAGACAGAGACAGGTAGCTAGCATGTAGAGCAGGGAGCTACTTAGACACAGACAGGCAGCCAGCCTGTAGAGCAGGGAGATACTTAGACACAGACAGGCAACTAGCCTGTAGAGCAGGGAGCTACTTAGACACAGACAGGCAACTAGCCTGTAGAGCAGGGAGATACTTAGACACAGACAGTAGTACTGGACATCTCAGTAGAGCAGGGAGCTACTTAGACAGAGACAGGCAGCCAGCCTGTAGAGCAGGGAGCTACTTAGACACAGACAGGCAACTAGCCTGTAGAGCAGGGAGCTACTTAGACACAGACAGGCAGCCAGCCTGTAGAGCAGGGAGCTACTTAGACACAGACAGTAGCACTGGACATCTCAGTAGAGCTGACCCTGTGGTGATTTGTCCTGGACCCTGCCTGAGCTGCTCCATATTTGTCCCTCCTGTGTGCTGATCCATATTGCTCTGCTGAATCATCATCACTGTTCTCAAAGCTGGGATAAGAAAACCATCTTGTTAACATTCACACTACGAGCCCTGTAGCCTCAGGGGTTCAGATATTTTCAGATTTTCATGACCGTTGTGTTTCGGAGATCTTTTTCCATAGAGCACTGAAACACACCCACACACACACACACACATGCATGCACGCACAACACACCCACACGTGTACACCCCCCCCCCCCCCCCCCCCCACACACACACACAGTGTCTTCTCAGGCAGGGTATTGAATGTTTCCCTCTCTGTCTTCCAGTGTGCAGATGCAGGCTCGGCCCAGGACAGCTCGTCCCTGAAGAGGGTGGCAGTGGTGGAGGACTTCTTCGACATCATCTATGCCATGCATGTGGAGATGGGTGCCGACCCTGGTAGAGCACCTAAACACGCTGGCCAGAAGAAGACCTATAAAGCAGTAAGACTGGCACCGAGCCAACATAAACAATCAGTTCACCAATAGGCATCCTATATAGACTGTACTAAAGCATCTTTCTATTCTCTTAGAAACTGCCACATAAAATATGCCTTTTATAGACTGGCTATTCCTTATTCATAGCATCAGTAGTTACTAAGACAACCATGCATCCTCAACAGGAGACAAAAGTATAAATGACTACCGACCTGTAGCACTCACGTCTGTAGCCATGAAGTTCTTTGAAAGGCTGGTTATGGCTCACATCAACACCATTATTCCAGAAACCCTTAGACCCACTCCAATTTGCATACCGCCCCAACAGATCCACAGATGGTGCAATCTCTATTGTGCTCCACACTGCCCTTTCCCACCTGGACAAAAGGAACACCTATGTGAGAATGCTATTCATTGACTACAGCTCAGCGTTCAACACCATAGTGCCCTCAAAGCTCATCACTAAGCTAAGGACCCTGGGACTAAACACCTCCCTCTGCAACTGGATCCTAGACTTCCTGACGGGCCGCCTCATCAGTGGTAAAGGTAGGTAACAACACATCTGCCGCGTTGATCCTTAACGCCCCTCAGGGGTGCGTGCTCAGTCCCCTCCTGTTCTCCCTGTTCACTCATGACTGCACGGCCAGGCACGACTCCAACACCATCGTTAAGTTTGCCGATGACACAACAGTTGTAGGCCTGTTCACCAACAACGATTAGACAGCCTATGGGGAGGAGGTCAGAGACCTGGCTGTGTGGAGCCAGGACAATAACCTCTCAAAGGACAAAGGAGATGATTGTGGACTACAGGAAAAAGAGGAATGAGGACGCCCCTATTCTCATCGACGGGGCCGTAGCGGAGCAGGTTGAGAGCTTCAAGTTCCTTGATGTCCACATCACCAACCAACAAACATGGTCCAAGCACACCAAAACAGTTGTGAAGAGGGCATGACAAAACCTATTCCCCTCGGGAGACTGAAAAGATTTGGCATGGTTCCTCAGATCCTCAAAAGGTTCTACAACTGCACCATTGAGAGCATCTATGCCTGGTATGGGGACTGGTTGCATCTATGCCTGGTATGCAACTGCTTGGCCTCCGACCGCAAGGCACTACAGAGGGTAGTGCATACGGCCCAGTACATCACTGGGGCCAAGCTTCCTGTCTTCCAGGACCTCTATACAAGGTGGTGTCAGAGGAAGGTCCTAAAAATGGTCAAAGACTCCAGCCACCCTAGTCATAGACTGTTCTCTCTGCTACCACAGGGCTAGTGGTACCGGAGCGCAGGTCTAGGTCCAAGAGACTTCTAAACAGCTTCTACCCCCAAGCCATAAGACAACTGATCATCTAGTCAAATGGCTACCCAGACTAATTGCATTGTCACCCCCCCCCCCCCCCCTTTTTACGCTACTTTCTGTTATTATCTATGCATAAGTCACTTTAATAACTCTACCCACATGTATATATTACCTCAATTACCTCAACTAACCGGTGCCGCCACACATTGTACCGGTACCCCCTGTATATAGCCTCGCTATTGTTATTTCACTGCTGCTCTTTAATTATTTGTTACTTTATTTCTTATTTTTTAGGTATTTTTGGTAAAACTGCTTTGTTGGTTAAGGGCTTGTAAGTAAGCATTTCACTGTAAGATCTACCTACACCTGTTGTATTCAGCGCATGTGACTAATACAATTTGATTTGAAAAAAAAAAAAAAGTATAGCCCATAGATAAAGTACATCATGAACAGCGTATGCATTCCTATATTATATTGTTCTATGTTGCAACTGTATTCACCCAGTCCTGCTGTATTCACCCAGTCCTGCTGTATTCACCCAGTCCTGCTGTATTCACCCAGTCCTGCTGTATTCACCCAGTCCTGCTGTATTCACCCAGTCCTGCTGTATTCACCCAGTCCTGCTGTATTCACCCAGTCCTGCTGTATTCACCCAGTCCTGCTGTATTTACCCAGTCCTGCTGTATTCACCCAGTCCTGCTGTATTCACCCAGTCCTGCTGTATTCACCCAGTCCTGCTGTATTCACCCAGTCCTGCTGTATTCACCCAGTCCTGCTGTATTCACCCAGTCCTGCTGTATTCACCCAGTCCTGTTGTATTCACCCAGTCCTGCTGTATTCACCCAGTGTATTTAGGATCTAGTGAGGTTTGAAGAGACTAGTCTGTGTCTGCAGCTGGGGGGTCTTTGTCTGTGTTTTGAGACAGTTTTGTAGGGAGCATGGCAGTTAAACCCCCTGGGGACCAGGGCCATTTCCCTCTCTTGCCTCTCGCCCCTGCCCTGTAGAGAGGTCCTGTCACATCTCATAGCACGTACCCTTTTGAGAAGCACTGAGCGCCATTGGGGCAGGGGCATAATATGGAGCTGTCACCTTGGCCTTCTGGGAAGTGCAGATTCCCCTGGTCGGCCTTTCCCTCTATGCTGCCCTGGGGGAGGGGGAGAGGGGGGTGAGCTGGGCATCCCTGCTGCCTTGCCATGGTCACATGAAGGTCGCCTTGTTTAGCAGGGAAACGCCAGTGGGGGCAGAGAGGCAGAGATAAACAGAGAAGGGAGATAGAGAGGGAGAGAGAGGGGAATATATATGAGTCAGCTGTGGCTGAGAGAGAGAGAGCAGGTGAAGAAAAGGCCCCAGCTCCAGCATGGGATATCAAAGCAGAAATAAGTAGATGGTCAATTCAAACAGTCAGGATATCAGCAGCAGATGTGTGTGTGAGAGAGAGAAAGGTTTTTGGAGCATTGAGGAAGGATTCCTTCCTCACCATGCCAACCCCAGATAACACAGCATTAACATACTCACTGATCCCAGGCTTTAATAACAGTTTATACCTCCTCTACTCCTGCCCTGACCTGTGCCTTCTGACCTTTCCCCTGGCACAGATAGCGGAGACGTACGCCTTCCTGCCCAGGGAGGCAGTGACACGCTTCCTAATGAACTGTGGAGAGTGTCAGAAGAGGATGCACATCAATCCCAGCACTGCAGAGTTCAAAGGTTACTAACTCCCAAGTCAGTTTACTGGCTCCTGTTTATTAATTGACTGTATATATTTATTCAGTTATTAAAGTCTTGTTTGATAAGAAAGACACCTTTTAATTTGACATCTATCTGAATAGCAACAATTCCTTCTAAAGCTTTATATGGGGTTATTGTTATAACGCATATCACCTTCCTACTACCTTTGTCAAAATGATGAATTGCAATGCTACTATACATATTGACCCATTGAATTGACTGCTAGTACATTTATAGCCCCATATTCATTGGGCTTCCCACACTCAACGCAGTGTCCAATCTGTCGTTTAAATATATAGTCGTGAGTCTCTGTGAATGTTTCGTAAGCCATTTTTAGGGGCAATTAAAGGTGGAGGCCATCATTAAGCCAAATGATTGAACAAAGACCCAAGAGGTCCTAAATAATGAATACAATGTTCCAATAGAAGGAGCATGGGTTCCCTCTAGTGGTCATGGTTGGGAACACAGAGGGCATCCCATTGTTTAGGTTGCAGCATTAAAACAGCAGTTCATGACTCCAGATCTCAAGGGCCACCATGGTTGTCATTATTGCCTTTTAATCAGAGATTGACTCTGATTAAGATCAGAGGAACCAGATCAGATGAATGGACATCCCGGTCAAAGAAAACCAATAGAAAGTGTAGGGGTGTTGCGGAGCCCAAATGGCACGTGGGAGTACTCAAAAAGCTCTTAATGCGTAGTTTGCTTTACCTGATTGTTTGTTTTGGAAATGATCTTACTGTATGAGTGTTACTGTATTCTCTGTACAGAAAATGATCGACCAACCTCCTTGGTTCCGGACCTCATTGACTACAACATGCCACTGACTGCCACCTACCTGAAACAGATGAAACTACAGTGCATGACTGCCAATGAGCGGGTAAGGCATACAGTGTGTGTGTGTGAGTGGGGTGGAGGGGGGAGGGGGGGGGGGTAAAGGGTGATGGAGGGGGAACATTTGTAACATTTCCATATGCGTGTAGGGTGGACACCGATAGGTTTACATCCTCTGGAACTCGAGGACCCACTCAACTGCAATGGATTGCAACCTCAACAAAATGAAGCCCAGATTGACTCAGTTTATCTTCTTTGTCTAGAACTTTGCATTCAGCACAGGGCCTAGCAGGATCTACTAGAAATATAACATCAAGTGCCATTAAAAAAAAGATGGAGGGGTGAGGACAATGTTATGGTCAACCAACTATCTAAACACAGCCAGGGAGGCAGCAGATTCACCAATTAGAATCGAAAGACACTGACAGGATTTGATTATATGCCACTGTAGGCTGCTGTAGACTGCTGTAGGCTGCTGTAGGTTACTGTAGGCTGCTGTAGGTTACTGTAGGCTGCTGTAGGTTACTGTAGGCTGCTGTAGACTGCTGTAGGCTGCTGTAGGTTACTGTAGGCTGCTGTAGGCTACTGTAGGCTGCTGTAGGCTGCTGTAGGCCACTGTAGTTTACTGTATCGTGAGAGTGACACCAGAGACAACACTCTGCCTCATTCTACTCCAACACTGGACTTCGTACGCACACCCGCGCGGTAGGATTGTATGGAAATCACCGTTGTTGATCCTAGACGTTTACACTTCACAATAATAGCACATACAGTTGACCGGGGCAGCTCTAGCAGGGTAGAAATTTGACAAACTGAGTTGTTGGAAAGGTGGCATCCTATGACAGTGCCACGTTGTAAGTCACTGAGCTCTTCATTAAGGCCATTCTACTGACAATGTTTGTCTATGGAGATTGCATGGTGGTGTGCTTGATTTTACACACCTGTCAGCAACGGTTGCGGCTGAAATAGCCAAATCCACTAATTTGAAAGGGTGTTCACATACCTTTGTATATATAGTGTATTTTGAAGATATTGCCGTGATACCGTGCTCAGTCAGTTCCGTTTTGAATGAATCTCACCTTTGCTTGCCCAGTTGACATTGTGGCTGCAGGACATGGAGGACATAGCCTATGTCATCAATGATGTCACTTTTCACAGCTTTCAAGTCGGAGATTGTGCACGTTGTTTATTCATGCATAAATGCCTAAATTAATTAGACATGCATGTGCGTGTGTAAGAGAGAGAGGAGCAAGAGAGCGAGAGAATAAAAAACAGCAACAGAAAGAGTGGTGGAGAGTTCTTGCAGAGGGCCCTTCTAATGTGGTGGTCATTGTGTTCCAAACACTATTGGAAGTTTGGGAGGGTGGTTAACATAGAACAGTATACGGTATTCTATTTATTTACATCCCATGTTTCTGCCTGCCGCTTCAGGTCTCCCTCATCCTTTATCACTCTCCAACTCACCCCTTTCTAGCGGTCTCTGCCTCTCTCCTCTTCTCTCTCCCCCTCTCTCCCCCTCTATCTCTCCTCCCCTCTCTATCTCTCTATCTTTCCTCCCCTCTCTATCTCTCCTCCCCTCTCTATCTCTCTCCCCTCTCTATTTTTCCTCCCCTCTCTATCTCTCCTCCCTTCTCTATCTCTCCTCCCCTCTCTCTCTCTCTCTCTCCTACCCTCTCTCTCTCTCCTCCCCTCTCTCTCTTTATTACACCATGCATCACTTGGTACCTAATAGAGCCTTCAGTAAGTGCCTCAGCCCTCTACAGAACCCTCAGAGGAGTGTGTCGTGTTTCCTCCGGAGGGTATCAGATCTTGGCTCTTACTGTACTATACTGTACTGTTCTGAATGTGGGGCCAACTGTGTTCTCATACGTTCATGATAGATGCAAGGTATTAGCCAGTGTATTCATAATAAGCTAACCCCATCTGCAACACCCCTGGTCTGGCAAGAGCAGTAGATGTTATTTTGTCATGCATACTGTAAAACCGGATAAGTTCTGGCTACTCAAACATTTTGAGAAAACCGATTACCTAAAAAAATGTAAGAAAATAAACTTAAATAGCTGAAGTGAGCAGTACTACCTTCAAATGCATACAAATGCAGTTTTCTTGAGTAAGGTATACTTACATTTAAGGCCCCCAGTAAGCCATGTCTCTGATAATTTCCCATTGTGCCTTGCATTTTCAATTGAATTGTAGAGTTACCACCCATGACCATTTGTTAGTGACAGGGACATGGTTGATGAATTCTTTCATGTTCAGTCCTGTGGCCTTCACGAGGTGAGTTCCTAGGCAAATATTATAATTATAATTGAGCCATTACATATATAATAAGGCCTTATACAGTGGCCTGAAACTCACATCAGGCCTGCAAGTAGGGTGGCAAAATACTATAACATTCCCCCTCAAAATTCCAGTAATCTTCCATCCAGGATTTATGGAAACCATTGGAAATTTACCAGAATTTTACAACCCTAACTATAAATCAAATTATGCTGGCTCGCACAGTGATTTGTAATTCCTATTGGAATCTAGCCAGCTTTAGGCTATCCAACACTTGAAATTTGTATTCACCCACAACCTGCATTCATAATGACTGCTAGGGTTAAGAACAGTGGGAGGAAAATACCTAAGCCATTTAAACTGGAACAACCATTTCAGTAGCGGGTGCAAAAATTCAATGATTGGATTAGATTATTAACAAAATATGTATCTTTGTGTAGCCTAACATTTAATCAAACAATCACTAAATGTACACGCAAAAACACAGATATTAAAAACAATTCCAAAAAATCTACCTGCAGTAGAGCATGCTGGGAAAAAAAGTTAATTTGTTATCATATCTTAAAACAATTTAGTTGGTGTGACTTGTCATTTAGTTTTGAGTCAGTACCACATAAACATTTGAAGTTATAATGACTTTTCATTAACTTTGAAGTATTGACTTTGAAGTATTAACTTACTAGAAGTATTGAGTTAAAAAATGCCTTGGGGTTTACAGTGCATATAGACCAGGCCTCCTTTGTAAGTAGATTATTTACCAAAGTCAGGGCAGAACAGCAGAATTTTCCACCTTGCCTGCTAGGAGAATCAAACCAGCAAACTTTCGGTTATTGGCCCAAACCTCTTAATTAACTGCTAGGCTACTCCTGAACACTCCTGGCTGTGTTCCATTAGAGTGAACAAGTTTGGGGTTTCTACTTTCCACAGTTATAAATAACAGCGCTTCAAGACACATTATTTAATAAGGAGATTTCCTCAGGAGAAAATGGCATTGCCTAAACTTGGACTGAGTGTGGACTGTGCTTTCCATTTCCATTTTTGACAATGTACTCTTATTATGCGTGTTTAACACATGTCCTGACTGCTAGCTCAAATGAAAAGTGGCAAAGGGGAAGCGTTTTGGTCTAGCCTTCATCTTCCTGAGTGAGAGTGATTTACGTCGTGCAGTCTACTGCTCTCTTCAGCAGCCTATTCAGTTTTCCTAGACTTCTCCTCGGGGACGAAATCGTAGCTTGATAAGTGTCTCAATCTTCCTATTTCTCTGTCTCTCGCTCTCCTCAGGATGACAGTTCGGTGAGCAGTGAGGACATGGATATGACTGAGCCCACGTGGGTCTCTGCTGAGCGCCCCCCTGTCCCTGAGCTCAGTCCCCCCAATGGAGAGAATGCACAAAGCCCACAGACCACACTCAAAGAGGAGGACGGTAAACGGCTGGCCTTTTTGTGCTTGTGTGTTTGTGTGCAGTATGTTCCTGCTTACACGCAATGGATGAGTTGGAGTTGGTGTGTACATTAACAGTTGTGTGTGTGTGTGTGGTGGTGGTGGGGGCATATACTCACAGTATTGGCAGCAACATGTGCTGTTATTAATGTCCTAATCAAACCAACTCCCTCTTCATGTAGAGTGGCCTCCACCCACCCCCACCTCCATCCATGACTACTACCTCATGAAGGGAAAGTGGACATCCACAATAGATAACCGGTTATCAGTTTGTACTGAATAGTGTATTCCAAGAAAAAGTCACAGATTTTGCACAGGCTGGATTCTTAGTAGTCAACACAATGGAAAAAAATACATACGAGGCCTCACAGGCTCAGCACAACAATGGAAATCCCTGTGAGTGGGCCCTTTTAGATTTGAGTGGAGGAAAGGGAGACTTTGATGGTCCCCCCCTGCCTTAGGGAAAAGGCGAGGGTTAGAGTGGTAGAAATCAGCTGTCTTTGTGGTTTAACAGCATACCCCCAACAGTGTTATTGTCACACATCAATACAGTTCCCTCATACTTCACATGCCAGCCTTGTGAGGGTCTGTTTCCGCCCCTTCACCTCTTCCCCATCACGTCCTCCCCCACAATCCCATCATGTTCTCCCCCTCCTCACTTCCTCCCTCCTCATCTCCATCCTTCCCCCGTTTTAAACCTCCATCATAACTCAAGCCTCCACTGCAAAAGCACCCCCTATTAGTTTGACAGCTGACCCCAATACCCTCCTCTTCCTATACAAACACTCTGACAGCTGACCCCAATACCCCCATCTTCCTATACAAACACTCTGACAGCACAACATATAGCATGTCGACCCCTCCCCCAACTAAGGAGAGAAATGATTGAGCAAACAAAAACATGTACACATTTACTCCATCAAAAACAACAGCCACACAGCGCATCCTCTCAACACACTAATCTAGCTTGGACCATTAGCAAAAACTCTATTTGCAGGATTCGTCTGTTTGCATTTTCATTCAAAATGGTGTAATGGTGAGATTTTTTAAATTAATGGTAATCTCTGGATTTGTTGAGACTCAATTGAGTTAAACATACATCTGTAAATCATTATACTACCTTGCGTTGCTGGGAATAGGTGCAGTGGTGTTTCCATCAGTGGATTTTACATCAGTGGTGTTTCCATCAGTGGATTTTACATCAGTGGTGTTTCCAACAGTGGATTTGCCATCAGTGGTGTTTCCATCAGTGGACTTTACATCAGTGGTGTTTCCAACAGTGGATTTTCCATCAGTGGTGTTTCCATCAGTGGATATTACATCAGTGGTGTTTCCATCAGTGGATATTACATCAGTGGTGTTTCCAACAGTGGATTTTACATCAGTGGTGTTTCCATCAGTGGATTTTACATCAGTGGTGTTTCCATCAGTGGATTTGCCATCAGTGGTGTTTCCATCAGTGGACTTTACATCAGTGGTGTTTCCAACAGTGGATTTTCCATCAGTGGTGTTTCCATCAGTGGATATTACATCAGTGGTGTTTCCAACAGTGGTGTTTCCATCAATGGATTTTACATCAGTGGTGTTTCCAACAGTGGTGTTTCCATCAATGGATTTTACATCAGTGGTGTTTCCAACAGTGGTGTTTCCATCAATGGATTTTACATCAGTGGTGTTTCCAACAGTGGTGTTTCCATCAATGGATTTTACATCAGTGGTGTTTCCATCAATGGATTTTACATCAGTGGTGTTTCCATCAATGGATTTTACATCAGTGGTGTTTCCATCAGTGGATATTACATCAGTGGTGTTTCCAACAGTGGTGTTTCCATCAGTGGATTTTCCATCAGTGGTGTTTCCATCAGTGGATATTACATCAGTGGTGTTTCCATCAATGGATTTTACATCAGTGGTGTTTCCATCAATGGATTTTCCATCAGTGGTGTTTCCATCAGTGGATATTACATCAGTGGTGTTTCCATCAGTGGATATTACATCAGTGGTGTTTCCAACAGTGGTGTTTCCATCAGTGGATATTACATCAGTGGTGTTTCCAACAGTGGTGTTTCCATCAATGGATTTTACATCAGTGGTGTTTCCAACAGTGGTGTTTCCATCAGTGGATTTTCCATCAGTGGTGTTTCCATCAGTGGATATTACATCAGTGGTGTTTCCAACAGTGGTGTTTCCAACAGTGGATTTTCCATCAGTGGTGTTTCCATCAGTGGATTTTACATCAGTGGTGTTTCCAACAGTGGATTTTCCATCAGTGGTGTTTCCAACAGTGGTGTTTCCATCAGTGGATTTTCCATCAGTGGTGTTTCCATCAGTGGATATTACATCAGTGGTGTTTCCAACAGTGGTGTTTCCAACAGTGGATTTTCCATCAGTGGTGTTTCCATCAGTGGATTTTACATCAGTGGTGTTTCCAACAGTGGATTTTCCATCAGTGGTGTTTCCATCAGTGGATATTACATCAGTGGTGTTTCCAACAGTGGTGTTTCCATCAGTGGATTTTCCATCAGTGGTGTTTCCATCAGTGGATATTACATCAGTGGTGTTTCCAACAGTGGTGTTTCCAACAGTGGATTTTCCATCAGTGGTGTTTCCATCAGTGGATATTACATCAGTGGTGCTTCCAACAGTGGTGTTTCCATCAGTGGATTTTCCATCAGTGGTGTTTCCATCAGTGGATATTACATCAGTGGTGTTTCCAACAGTGGTGTTTCCATCAATGGATTTTACATCAGTGGTGTTTCCATCAGTGGATTTTACATCAGTGGTGTTTCCATCAGTGGTGTTTCCATCAGTGGATTTTACATCAGTGGTGTTTCCATCAATGGATTTTACATCAGTGGTGTTTCCATCAGTGGATTTTACATCAGTAGTGTTTCCATTAGTGGTGTTTCAATCAGTGGTATTTCCATCAGTCTTGTTTCCATCAGTGGATTTTACATCAGTGGTGTTTCCATCAGTGGATTTTACATCAGTGTTTCCATCTCTTTACCGTTTCTCTCTCTCCTGCTCTCTCTGACAGATGATGACTCCTCTGAGAGTGGCAGCGGCCACGGTCTGCCAGCCCTGACCCCTCCGGAGGCGATGGTTGTGGGCGCTGTCCCTCCAGATGGATTGGCTCCGTACAGGGATGTGACTGAGAATGGGGTGAGTGCTCCCCTGGACTTCAGCACCACCACCTCCTCCTCTTCCTCCTCAGAGGACCAGCAACCAGTCAATCTGACCGACAGATTGCTGCCTGTGGGGAGCCCTGTTGGGACGCCCTACCCAACTGACTCCACCAGGAAGTGCCCCGGGAATCCAGACTACGGTAACAAGGTAAGGATAGCGAAGGTATTTGAATATGGTCTTTTGATAGGGAACTTGAACATTGCTTTGTGTCCTCAACTGTTTCTTTAATAGTGATGTGTGTGTGTCTATGTGTGTATGTGTATGTGTCTATGTGTGTATGTGTATGTGTCTATGTGTGTTTGTCTTTGTGTGTGTGTGTGTTTGCGTTTAGTCTCCTCAGTACAGCTCCGGAAGCTATGATTCGGTGAAGACTGAACTGAGCATGAGCGCTGAGGACTTGACCTCTGGGCGTGCTCAGATCATTGATGATGATGATGACGATCACGACGACCATGACGACAGTGATAAGATCACTGATGCAGAGGGAATGGACCCAGAGAGGCTGAAAGCCTTCAATGTAAGAGTCCCATCACAACTGTCACTTGTAAATATAGACTTCAATGGTTGTATTACAATGGTTGTATTACTACATAAAGGCAATTGGCCTTTATGCGATGCAGTTGTCCTTTATGCAACCCAAATATCAACAAAGAAGTCATGTTTGCTCTTTTTCTAAAGAATATGAATGTCAGAGTTAAAATGTGAAATGACATGCTTCAAATCTTTGGTATTCAGTATATCTTCTTTCTTCTCTCCCCCCTCTTTATCCCTTCTCCTTTTCTTTCCACCCTATTTCATGCTCCACCGCCCTGGCTGCTCCCCCTTTCTGCTTTGGCTCTTTTTCCCCCGTTTACACCTCCCCCTCCTGCTTCCCCCTACTCTACACCCACTTCTCCTCTCTCCTCCTCTCTACACCCCGCATCCTCCCATCTCCCTTATAAACTCCCTCTTCTCTCTCTCCTCCCCTCTACACCCCCCATCCTCCCATCTCCCTTATAAACTCCCTCTTCTCTCTCTCCTCCCCTCTACACCCCCCATCCTCCCATCTCCCTTATAAACTCCCTCTTATCTCTCTCCTCCCCTCTACACCCCCCATCCTCCCATCTCCCTTATAAACTCCCTCTTCTCTCTCTCCTCCCCTTTACACCCCCCATATTCCCATCTCCCTTATATACTCCCTCTTCTCTCTCTCTTCCCCTCTACACCCCCCATCCTCCCATCTCCCTTATAAACTCCCTCTTCTCTCTCTCCTCCCCTCTACACCCCCCATCCTCCCATCTCCCTTATAAACTCCCTCTTCTCTCTCTCCTCCCCTCTACACCCCCATCCTCCCATCTCCCTTATAAACTCCCTCTTCTCTCTCTCCTCCCCTTTACACCCCCCCATATTCCCATCTCCCTTATATACTCCCTCTTCTCTCTCTCCTCCCCTCTCCACCCCCCATCCTCCCATCTCCCTTATAAACTCCCTCTTCTCCCTCTCCTCCCCTCTACACCCCCCACTCTCTCTTGTCTCCCTTATAAACTCTCTCTTCCCCGTCTCCTCCCCCCTTACACCCCAACCTCCCCTCTCTCCTCCCTTTCCCCTCCATCTCTGCCTTCTCAGATGTTTGTTCGTCTGTTTGTGGATGAGAACCTGGACCGCATGGTGCCCATCTCCAAGCAGCCCAAGGAGAAGATCCAGGCCATCATTGAGTCATGCAGCCGACAGTTCCCTGAGTTCCAGGAGCGCTCCCGCAAGCGCATCCGCACCTACCTCAAGTCCTGCCGCCGTTTGAAGAAGGTTGGTTTTGAGGTAGGCACTGTTCTCTTCCACATTCTGATTGTTTTTCGAGACTTGGACGGCCAGGATTTGTAGAAAGCTATGCTTTTTTTTTTTTCTGCCACAATGTACACGTTTCATGAACATGCATAAATGTTCACTAAATTCACTCGCACTGTAATGTTCTAATGCACACCCTTAACACTGTCTCTGTTTTGTCTGCGCTGTCAGACACGGCCCACACCTCCCCACCTCACCTCTGCCATGGCAGAGAACATTCTCGCTGCTGCTTGTGAAAGTGAGACACGCAACGCTGCCAAGAGGATGCGACTAGATGTCTATCAAGGCCCTGTGAGTGTGTGTTCACAGCAAGTGTGTATTCGTTCATTAATGTGATTTTCGAGTGTATTCATTTGTGTGTTTGTTTATCCATGACAGTAGATAAAGAGTGTGTTATTCTGGAATATTTACAGAAACGTTTTGATTTTAATTTAAAAAAAAAGATTTGACATTTATTTAACCAGGTAGGCCAGTTGAGAACAAGATCTCATTTACAACTGCGACCTGGCCAAGATAAAGCAAAGCAGTGTGACGCAAACAACACAGAGTTACACATGGGATAAACAAACGTACAGTCAAAAACACAATTGAAAAAAAAAAAATCTATATACAGTGTGCGCAAATGTAGTAAGATTACGGAGGTTAGGCAATAAATAGGCCATAGGGGCCAAATAATTACAATTTACAGAAAAGTTGGTAACATCACTACCAGTATGTGCAGTACAGATGTTCTATCTTAACTTGACCAGTTTCTCACAGCAGGAATATAATCCTGCTGCAACAGGAAATGTGAATTATTATTTGGATTATAATTTAATGGACATTTTTGTAGGGGTTGATCATTTTTTGTTGTTAGAATACATAAAGTCTGACATTTTAAAGTGGACATTACAAACTTTAGAAGCCTTTTTAAACCACGAGTACACTACAATTTGCACATTCTCTGCGACAACAGAGTGAACAAATGAAGATAGTACATCTGTAAGTAGCTACAGTATATTCATTTACTGTGTATCTTGCTAATACTTTACATGTTCTTCTTCCTGTAAGTACAGTGTAATAACTATTGTAACTACTCCCCTAGGAGGAACTTGCTACTGTTGATAAGAACGGCTCCAGGGACCCAGCCTCAGGGGCCCCCTCAGGCTTCTCCCTGGCTGCCTCAGCCTACTCCCAGTCCCAAACCCAGGACCCTGTCTACACCAACGGTACCAACGGAGGCCTCAACTACAGCTTCCACAGTTACGGGGCAATCGGCAACAACCTGCCGACCACCGGTGCCACCACACAGACCAATGGTAATTAGCTTTAACCCAATTCCTATATTCCTAGACCTAGAGTCAATGGGAATGTGTTTGTCCATGTGTGTTTGTATGTGCCTGTATCTGTATTAGTGTGATTAATTAATGCCTATAATGTATATCAATAATGTTGCATTTTCTATAGACCCTGTGTATATCAATAATCTCAATAAGCTTTCTTTACTGTATGGGGTAATCAAATTTACAGTAAACCATCATTTCTCTCTCCAGGTCCCACTGATCTCAGTATGAAGTCTGTGGCTCCCACCTCCTCCTCTTCCTGCAGTTCTAACAGTCACGGTGGTCAGGGTGGAGGCGGGGGAGGAGCCTCGGCTCAGCTCAGCCCCCCTGAGGTCACAGCGGTGCGGCAGCTCATCGCCGGGTATCGAGAGTCTGCCGCCTTCCTGCTCCGCTCCGCAGATGAGCTGGAAAACCTAATCCTGCAGCATAACTGAAACAGAACCAGGCCCGACCGGGCCGAACCGGGCCATCTCTACCAGACTCTCCGTCTGCACTATCACCCTCAGTCACACACAGTCAGACATCTATACACTCAACTGAATAAAGAGTCAAAGTAAAGAATAAGAGTAAAACTGCATTGCACAATTGGGCCATATACAGAAGATGGTAGATAGATGGTACACATTCACAGTTTATATATCACAGGAGCAGAAACAATTCAAAGAAGAATACAATCCATCATTTCACACTGATCTTAGTGCCCAGTAAACTTCTGCCATTCCCATAACAAACCTACATCCTACCCACTTCATCCATTCCCCAGAAACACCCCGAAGTCACCTCCTTCAGTGGGATGCTCTTTTCTAAGCTCTGAGGAGGTAATTGTCAAACATGTTTTGCTGCTTCAGAGTTGACCTTCTGTAACTGATCTGTTCATCTCAGCAGTAGTTTTTAAAGTGTGAAGATGTAGGTATGCAAACAGGGATGCTAAAGCTGTAGGGTAAAGCACTGTAATGTTTCCAAGCCTATAGGCTTTGGCTCGTAGGCGAAAGGTTACTGCTTCTGGGAAAAGTGTGGAACAAGGTGCAATATGGAAGATAATCAGTAAATGTGCATGCGTGGATATACCATTTTTGGTAAGTCAAGCCAATATCCACATAGTCATGATGGCTTTTTGTGAGACTTTGTGCAAAAGGAGGTCTTCTCATGGTACCTCTACCTCCTCCCCGTGCTTTCAGTCTCAGTGTGATGAGCTAATCTGAAAAACAAACATCCCATACTTTGGGAGGCTCCACTTGGAGCAGAAACGTTAGTTGTCAATCAGGAATTGCTGTATAAATGGAAGGGGGAATGAAAGAAACAATATCCCATGGCAGCACTGTAGCTTCATTGTTCTTTGTTTTGAACGTTACTCTTCTTTGTCTCTAATATAACTGAAGCCTTTCATTGAATGGCACCAATCAGACAAATGTGAATAGGACACGGAATGATCTGAAACATGAGAATATTTCCTAGTCCAATTGTAAGAGTTTTGTAAGAGTTTGTGTTGTTTTAAGGTCAGTGAGATATGAACAGCACGTGGTTGCGTATGAACTTTGTCTCATGAACGTCACGTGGTCGTGACATGGAATTGTATGAGGAATGCATTGCGCTCCTTGTAACAGCTGTTGGCCTGCTATAGAAAAAGATTTCCCTCCAAATCCCACCATATCCTCTCTGCCTCAACTCCTCTTTCCTACCCGTCTTTGCATTTCTCATCAACAGACGTTGCGCTATCAAACACAACACTGTTTTAAAAAAAAGTAGCAAAAGACAATCTTGAAAATGTGTGATCGCGTCACAGTTTACCCTCACAATCTCTTGCTATGGTGTGTGCGCTGTACGTGGGGGGCAGCACAGAGTACCGCAGCCACAAGCAGAGCACATCCTTTCTCTAAACAGATACACAGACAGGCCAGTCAGTGGAGCACTCAGCACTAAGAAATGTGTTGTAAGAATTCTATTTATCTACTTTTGTTATTGTTGTTGAACGTTAGCATTACTGTGTGTTGTTTTTTGATTTCTGTTTGTTGTGTGAAGTGATGTGGAGTGGCCCGTTTCAACGCTCTTTTGTACAAGACATTGTAAACCAGTTTGCTCTGTAAACGTAACATTCGAAAACAAAGAAAACAATTATTTCACACAATCAACCTGGTCAGCACCTTATGGATTTGTCAGATAATTCATACCAGAGAGGAATATATTTCAGTGTCATTTATCATAAACGATTGAAGTCAGCAGCACATATATTAACTAAACTGCTGGGATGATCAATCCAAGAACCGGTCAGTCTATGTTTTAAATGACATGCACAGAATAATCTGTAATTTATTCATGGTCACCATCCATGACATAATTGGTCTGCTTTATTATATTTCAAATGTATAATCTATTGCAAGTTTGGAAGCACTTTACAGCTCAGGATGAAATAACATGGTACATATTTGTAACCAGACGTTGTTACAGAACATCATACTTGATTCATAAATTCAATTGACACATTGAAGCTAAACGTGCTTGACAATGGGATGGTGATGGTGGTACATGATGAGAGCTGATATGAGTGTGTGTTTTGCTTTTCATTTTGGTTGTCTGTATCGTTTTAAATGTAGATATTTTTGTCCACTCAACTGATAATTGTATGCAGGGGTGCAACTTTCACTGGGGATGGGGGGTGGGGACACATTCTGAAATGGCAGTTTTGCCCCCCTCAGTTTTATCATTGCAATGTGACACAAAAAGAGGCAACGGTGTGCTTTAGGACCATGAGGATGCCTCTGAGCGTTCGGGTAGACTGTTTGGAGTGTTTATCCAACTGGATAAAAAAAATAAAAAAAATAAGATATGTCCACCCACTTCTAAAACCAAAGTTGCGCCCCTGATCGTATGGATAATTTGACGTGGAACACATAAGCACTCTTAAAATGCACAATACTGGGTTATAAAGTTTATGGCAAGGCTCAAGCCAGACTCATCCAATCTCATTGTCTTAAAAACTAAATTACTTCAATCTGAATTTTTACTAGCAACACAAGTAAAGTACTGCTTTAAAGGCTCATTATATTTTGCACACATCAGACTTCCGAAATTGTATTTTAGCCACACTATTCAGGCTTTACAAACTGTTATTTTGAAAAATCAAGGAAGGCTCAGGCGTCCACGCATTTGAACTCGGTTAATTTGGATAGACTCCTTTGGATAGACTTTATCAATCAACTTGATCGCTACCTGGGGCTCTGTCCCAATACTCTTAAATGTCTTCCGTGTCTCCTCCACCTCCATTTGCCCCTTGTCTACTTTTGGCCAGCCATCATTTCCAACAGCCATCAGGAAACTACTATCTACACTTCATTATTTTACTGATGCCGGGTTGATCTTAATTCTATTCATATCCACGTTTTAACTAATGCATCACTTTGCTTTGCGTGTTCAAAAAAAAAGGAAGAGATAACTTTCTCTTCTTAATTTGTCTTAAGACTACGAGCTACATTTGATGTGTGCTGCAGCTACTGTGACCAATGAAAACACAACCATTTGTAGACATATTTTAGTGGGATTTCTCTTTGCATAGGCAGGACAATGTAATGTATAGATGTTTGATTTCAAACAAAAAAAAAAAAAAAACTGAGCGTAAAAGCCCTAGTAGCTTGTGCATTGCTGATGTGGTCAGATGTTTGTATAACTGTTCAAAGGGCTGTAAAAGAAACATTTGAAATCTAAATCGTTTTTTCCGTGGGGTACAGCACTGTTCCAGAAAAATCTACGCCGTTTCAAACCTTGCCTGTTTTAACTTATCAGTTGGTGGTGCTTTGTAAAAACGTATATTGTTCTTGATATTACTTTCTTTGTTACTTCTCCTGCATTGGCCAGAGACTGCAGTTCGGTGCGGGGGTGTCATTTCCTGTATACCAATGTGACGCTTTGTATTTTTTCCTTCTGGTTTTTTGGACTCAGTGAAAGTGTGATGTTTACATGTACAGATTTTTCAAAAGAATTTTACTTTTCGTCCATGTTACTTTCTCACCCTAACCCGCCCGTTTATATTTACCCAGACATGTCTTTAGTGCATTGCATCAAATGCAGACAGGTGTGACTGCTTTGAATGGTGGTCAGGTCAGATGACATTCACATGGCCAAAGTGAGGATAGACTAAGACAACCAGGATGGGGTTGATATCTGATGATGGCTGATAGCCCTATAGGGATTCTGGAGTGAGAGGGAGTGTCACGCCAGTTCAAAGTGCACCATGAATAGCCTACCTCTGTCTGAGATTTATCAGCAGCATAATGATACACGATCCCCCACTGAAGGATTGCAGATAACCTACCAGTTTTCCCCCTGCTGAATAGCCCTCTTTAACATGCTGATAGCAGCTCATAGCACCTGGTGCGCAATTGATTCATTAGCATTTAACTCAATTACTGAGAAACACAAAACATTAAATAATAGAACATGTGTACAGTAGTTGGAACATAGTGGCAAGGCAATCATTTTACGATGATTCTATTGTGATCACATTCCCTGGTTGTTATAAGGAACACTTTGACCTTTCGTAACAGCTCCTCGGTGATGTGATGTAAAAGCCATTCCCCCTCTCCTGGTCCTCAAGGGGGAACACAGGAACCTCAGGAAACGCTGAATCTCTGAGTTTATTTTTTATCCATTATGATCTTTGCTGATGACAGCAGAGACTCTCTACCTATTACCATGACATTTATATGAAACGTGTATCATTGTTTTGTACATTAATCATTGTGATCTAAAAGTGGAGCTTTTTCCAGTACCTGTGACTGAATATTTAGATTTTTTTGAAAAGTGTTTATAGGTATAAATATTTATTGATATATGTGAAGCGACTAAAAAGACAAAAGAAAAGGCAGAAAAATTGTCGTTTGTTTCATGCAAAGCCGCCCAGACAGGATATTCTCTGCCTCTGACATATCACTATTGATGAGGGACTTGTGTTTGTTTTGAAATAGCGCTTTTTTTCAGTGTAACGTCAACGCTACGGTAAAAAATGTTGGTTACCAACAGCAGCATTGCAAGGCTCTCTTCTGAGATGTCAGTAACTGAATAAAACAGTGTGATGCGCTATCAAACCCGAAACTTGGCTACTTGAATTGTTTTCTTTGATTGGGGGTGGAGAGCAGAGAATGTATGGGAGAGATGGAGTAGCCTTGTGGATAGACGTGCTCCACAAGCTCTTCTCTGTTGCCATGGTGCCTCTTCAGTCTCTTTGTGTCAATATATATTCACAGAATGACCAGGATACGGATGCAGTAGTACATAATCATGTTCAATGTCACTATCTGAGCTGCTGCACCTCTTAAATGTGTCTATATCCACAGTGTCCAACACAGTTATAAAGATATGTCCATACTCTGTCACATTTTTACCTTTGCCTTGCCAATCACTTCTCTTTTTTTAAAATGAGCTAGTGTACGCTATACAAAGACTCCTCCCAAGTCCTCAAATATGTCTAGAGTGTGCAGTACTCAACCTGTCGTGCTGATGACACAGAGAGAAGAATGCATTTTCAGTTCATCAGGCTCAAGCAGCTAGTAGAATGATGATGTCATAAGATGCAAGCCCATCGAACAACATTTGAGAACGAGGGAACAGAGTAAATGTCTCTTTTCTTAGGGGGTCTTCGGACAGTGTACCGCTATGTAAAAGACTGCAGTGACAGCCTAAGTCCACAAGAGATCAGCAACGAGCCAGAAAGCAGCAGCATGGAGATTGCAAGCAGCCGTCCAGTTAAACTTCAGCAATGAACCAATAGCATGTGTGTTTGAGAGAATGACCTCAGTCCTAACATGGAAGATATTGGACAATATCTGTGACTAAGTGAGTGTGGGAGTGTAAAGTTATTATAGTGCACTCATTCCAAAGAACTGAGAGTGTTCTGCATCATGTGAAGAAATAATACCAATGCAATTGTCCTTCAATTGCAGTCCATTTCAATCTGACAATCTCCCTTGTGGCCTCTTCGGTTTGAATGCAGGCCTTAGCAATGGCTTCATTAAAGAAGGATTGGTTGCAGGTTTACATGCTTCTGGCTGGGAACAAAAGGCAAAAGCTATTTCACAATCTGGGCACATTTATGGAAATGTATAAGCATCCAGTTGGAGGGAGAGCTATGTCCTACCTTGACATGCCAAGAGAGTACCGTGCCAGGAGCACAAGCTGGGTTTCCCTCTCTCATGCTTCACATGCAGCAATTTATCACACCTCTAAAGCTCAGTGGGGTTGCATTATAACTGTACTATAACAGTAACTAACTTATTATTTCAATGCATTATTTGTATTATAACACTATCTTATTCTCCAGAGTTTATGCCTTTGATCTTTCTGCTTCAGTGTTGACCAGAAACGTGTGGCGGTCACCTGAGCGATACTTTACTGCCAGGAGACTGTTGTTGTTGACACATAACAGTACTGAGCATTACTGAACACTTCAGGGAACACTGTGTTAACATGGAAGTTCCTATTGGAACATGTGCTATTGGAACAGCGCACAGTCTGCAAACATGATCCCAGTGTGTACACGTTCTCCCTGCATGCTGCTGATCAGAAATAGACTAACACGTTAGCCCTGGCCTACTGAACTTGGTGGCTCTGGCCACAAACACTGTGTTCCTACACACTCTTAATATTTATACTTGTTTATTATTAAAAGGGGGGTGGTATCCTGACCTTGTCTTTAGTCTCAACCCTAAATCTAACCCTAGCTTTATGTCCACATCCCAGTTCAACCCTAACCCTCAACTTCATGTCCACATCCAACCATTTGAGAGCATGCTGGATGAGAGATTCTCATGTCTGTAGAGAGTGGAACATTTTTAGTTCCCCAATTTCGTGGTATCCAATTGGTAGTTACAGTCTTGTCGCTGCAACTACTCAGGAGAGGCAAAGGTTGAGAGCAGTGAGTTCTCTGAAACACAACCCAACCGCACCAGTGTGTCAGAGGAAACACAGTACACCTGAAGATCGTGTCAGCATGCACTGCGCCCAGCCCACCACAGAAGTCACTAGTGCACGACGGGACAAGGATATCCCTGTTGGCCAAACCTTCCCCTAACCCAGACAGGCACTGGAGTCGCTAGTGAGCGATGGGACAAGGATATCCCTGTCGGCCAGACCTTCCCCTAACCCAGACAGGCACTGGAGTCGCTAGTGAGCGATGGGACAAGGATATCCCTGTCGGCCAGACCTTCCCCTAACGCAGACAGGCACTGGAGTCGCTAGTGAGCGATGGGACAAGGATATCCCTGTCGGCCAAACCTTCCCCTAACCCAGACAGGCACTGGAGTCGCTAGTGAGCGATGGGACAAGGATATCCCTGTCGGCCAGACCTTCCCCTAACCCAGACAGGCACTGGAGTCGCTAGTGAGCGATGGGACAAGGATATCCCTGTCGGCCAGACCTTCCCCTAACCCAGACAGGCACTGGAGTCGCTAGTGAGCGATGGGACAAGGATATCCCTGTCGGCCAGACCTTCCCCTAACCCAGACAGGCACTGGAGTCGCTAGTGAGCGATGGGACAAGATATCCCTGTCGGCTAGACCTTCCCCTAACCCAGACAGGCACTGGAGTCGCTAGTGAGCGATGGGACAAGATATCCCTGTCGGCCAAACCTTCCCCTAACCAAGACAGGCACTGGAGTCGCTAGTGAGCGATGGGACAAGGATATCCCTGCCGGCCAAACCCTCCCCTAACCAAGACAACACTGCGACAGAGCCTGGACTCGAACCCAGAATCTCTAGTGGCACAGCTAGCAATGCAATGCAATGCAGTGCCTTAGACAACTGCGCCACTCAGGAGGCTGAGTGGCGCACATTCTGTCCACATTCTGATTGTGCCCATATTCTCAGAAAAATGTCTACACATGGTATTAAAATGTGTCTCATTTCTGTCCACTGTGTCAGCATCGTGACCAGATTTCCTCGTCCCTCTTAATTATTTATTTTAAGACACATATTGATGCCATAAGTCAATGGTTCCACCTGTCATTGATTTTCAAAAGGCGGGATAATGATCCAATTATGATTTTAAATGGTTTCACTATCCTGATCCGTTTACACTTGTAAGATATCCAGACAAATTGGCTGCATTTACACAGGCATCCCAATTCTGATCTTTTTTTTCACTAATTGGTCTGATGGAAAAGATCTGATGTGATTGGTCAAAAGACCAATTAGTTGGAAAAAATATATATCAGAATTGGGCTGCCTGTGAAAACACCGCCAATGGGTCCTGAGGACGTCAGGAAGATATGATCACAAGCAGATCACAATGCATCTTTTAATAATCTACACCTGTCTGAAAATGTGGGCACAATCAGAATGTGGAAAAGATCAGGACAAAGGATTCATGTTAGAACCAGGTATAAATGAGGCTTATGTCTACAGGTCTCTTTTGTGAAAGACATTTAATCTCAATGACAATAACAATATATAAACAAAGGTTCAATCAAATGCTTAGCTACAGTAACTGGAGTAAACCTTGTTGGCAACTTCAGTCAGTGTAAAACCAGTGAAGTATTCACATTTGTTCCATGCTATAATTAACAATCCTGAAAGTGTATTTTATTGTGTCCTTGTTGATATTTTCAGGTGCTGACTCCACCAATGTGTTGAGATCATAGAAAGTCGGTATAATTATACAGTGTACATTCCCTTTTATGCCCTAAGAGACTGTGAAAAACAATGTGAACGACTCTGCAGCAACACAGAACGTTCCACGGGTGGTTGACCTATATTTCAGAACAGGTGTACTGTATTATATAAGCGTAAGCCATCGTCTTTACCAATTAGCTGTTGCTAATCATATTGCAGCCTAATCAGCTTAATTGCATTAACAGTGGCTGGCAGCATGTTATAAAACAGACACTATACTCATCAGTATTGTCATGAACAAAACTGACAATGGAGTTTTGGGGATTATTATCATTACTGTTATCTGGTTACATAGTGTGGACACCAGAACGGTTCATTCTCAAATCTGTCTGTCCCCCATAGCCATGGACACCTTTCAAGTTCAGTATAGTGGCTGAGTTAATATTGACTCGTTATAAAAGTTATGACACTTTCATCACTAACTTAACTACTCAATAACTTCTACCCTAATCTTGATATGATTGCATTTTAAAGTGTGTGTGTAAACTATACACACACGTAATTATAATAAACAGTATATACAGTACCAGTCAAGTTTGGACACCTACTCAAGGGTTTCTTTATTTTATTATTTCTACATTGTAGAATAGTGAAATCAAAACCATGAAATAAAACAATGGAATGACATAGTAATTCAAAATAAATCACCGACAAGTTCACTAGCAAAGCACACGTGATCATCCATTCACCTACTCGTGTCTCACAAAGACATGGCAGTTGGAACCAAAAATCTGGACAGATTTCCAGTCTAATGTCCATTGATCGTGTTTCTTGGCCCAAGCGAGTCTCTTCTTGGTGTCCTTTAGTGGTTTCTTTGCAGCAATTTGACCATGAAGGCCTGATTCACGCAGGCTCATCTGAACAGTTTTTGCGACTCCACTTAACTTTCAAAGTTCTTGAAATTTTCCGACAAGGTCGGAGAATGAACTGGTGCTGTTTGAGCTGTTGCGTCTTTCCCCTAAATAGGGCTCTCTGTATACCACCCCTACCTTGTCAACACAACTGATTGGCTCAAATGCATTGAGGAAAGAAATTCCACAACTTAAAGACATGAAGCTGGTTAAGAATGCCAAGAGCGTGAAAAGCTGTCAAGGCAAAGGGTGGCCACTTTGAAAAATTTCAAATCATTGAATTTGTTTAACACTTTCTTGGTTTAGTGTGTGTTATGTGTTATTTCAAAACCCTGCATTTTGTAAACAATTGAACCTTTAACTGGGCAAGTTAGTTAAGAACAAATTCTTATTTACAATGACAGCCTACCCAGGGCAAACCTGGGCCAATTGTGCACTGCCCTATGGGACTCCCAATCACAGCCAGATGTGATACAGCCTGGATTCAAACCAGGGACTGTAGTGACATCTCTTGTACTGAGTAGGTGTCCAAACTTGACTGGTACAGTGTCTATAGTTATAGACAAACAAATATTTAGGGACTTAGTCACTTGAATAGGGAATACAATTAAGACAAAGTATTCATTGCAAGAATTTTGATTTATTCAACAGCAAAAAGCATGATAGAGAAATCCTTTTGTCTTTTATAAAAAAATATATAAACACAGAGGGAGGAAAAGCAGCCTCAATCACTAAAAAGTTGTAAAATCTGCTGCCTCAATCTCCAACTAAACTCAAGGTGTGGGGTGTTGGAGAAGAGATGGAATTAGGAGGGTGGTGGGCTCCCTTGTTCCACCTTCCCAGAGTTACTGCTTTCACTGAGTTGCCTACTGAGTTGCTTCTTCAACACCATCTCCCTGGCGATACACGCCACCTGCCCATTGGTCACTGTGTACGTTCCACTCCTGCAATAAGAAATATTGTTTAGCTAAAGAGGTACAGAAAAACAATTAACCGGTTACTTAAGGTGAGACATCTTACAAAGGACAAATGAAACGCAACATTTAAACTATGCATGGTTTTAATCCATTTGTGTGACTCTTGGGTTAAGGAACTCACTTCTGTTCAGATCCAATCATACTGCCAGGCTGGTTCTGTTTGTTTGGGAAGAAGAAAGAAGACCACCAGTGACCAGAGTCCTGTCTCTGCAGACCTGAGGAAGAGAAAACAAAAGGAAACTTTAGAGACCGAGTGCGAGATAATGTTCTTATGAAAAACTCGTCAGAGTGCGAGAAACTGGTCTGTACCTGGGGGGTGTGGAATGACTTCACCAGCGTACTCAGAACTGCCACAGGAGCTGTTGCTAGAAGTGGAGCCTATGCGCCTTCTATAGTAATCATGGGTGGCGATGAGAGAGCCAGTGGACGGAATTGATGCCATTCTCTTTAACTCCGCTCAAAGATGGAAAACCTAGGGAAGAGAGAAGGGGATATTAGGAGTGTGGAGACAGGAACCATTCAAGCAGAGGCAAGTGATACTGGGATGAGCCAAATAATATTGCATGGATGCTGCTAGATGTCATTAAATGTGCCATAATGCAACAGCCTCAACATAGGCTTTTGTACAGATTTGTCTTTGTGGAAAGTGTAAGACCCATTTCAAAATCAGCCTGCAACCCATTCACAGCATTTTGCGACACCGCAGAGAACAGGTCTATATTCAACTTCATCCAAAGTGAGTTAGAAACATGCCTGAGTGACAAATTCTGGATTGTCATCCAGTCACAGAAGCCCGTCATTAGCCTATTATAGGCAAACGTGCATTTCCACTTCCCATGCTCCTGACCCCTTGAGCCTCTCTGATATCACTGTTGGCTTAGCCCTCAGTCTGAGGGGTGTGATAGAGACCAACAGCTGGGCAAAGTGATTTCCACACCATGATCTGCAAATAAGTGGGCTGTCTGGGACCGGGGTCTGCAGGTATAATGTTCCAACTTCCAGGCACCTAGCCAGGAAAGTGCACAGGCTAGGCGAGTCACAGGGCTCAACACTTGGTGTGAGGCGCTGCAGTACCTCTTTAAAAAAAAAGGTACTGACTAAGCCACTCAGAAAGCAGGACTATACAGGATGCACAACTCTTCTCAAACACTGCAGTGGAATGAAACATGCTAAACATATAGTTTTACTCCCCAAACAAACTACATTTCCAGAAGCAAAAATGAGTGGTTTACTGAGAAGCAACCTGATTACATTTGATGCTAAATCAGTTGTCAGGTCCAGTCAGGGCAGAAGTTCAGTCCAGATGGTTACTGGCTCGGGATTGTCAGGGTAATGCATGTCTGTGCTAGATAGGCAGTTGCAAAATATCAAGGATAAACCAATCCCCTTTACACAGTGGGGAAAAAAAGACTTACTGCCATCAGGCACTATTGGATGTGTGAATGTGCATTGCATTCATGCCAGCATTGCCAATCACACCTCATGTGCAGAAAAATAAGAGACCAACACTGGCAAGTGTATGATAAAACAGACCATTGAGACAAAATGTAGATGCAAAGAGACTATACAATATCAGCAGTCAAGGCAACAATTATTCAACAAATTAGAGAATTCTTTGATGTTCCTCTTTGATGATCAGAATCAGATAGGATACAAAGCTGGTAGAAAGAGAATCCCCCCCATTCTGATTTCACTATTTTAAGGCTA
The DNA here is from genome assembly GCF_013265735.2 of Oncorhynchus mykiss. Classification (NCBI taxonomy): domain Eukaryota; kingdom Metazoa; phylum Chordata; class Actinopteri; order Salmoniformes; family Salmonidae; genus Oncorhynchus; species Oncorhynchus mykiss. Next base: position 46,419,526 of record NC_048580.1, read on the forward strand.
TTAGCCTACATTGTTAAAGGCAATGTGGAATCTTTTTTTAAATAATTTGTGCCAGGACAATAAATCAAATAGATTTAGTGTAGGTAAACATATCATTGGACACACATTGTCCATTGTTATCTGGGCAAGTAGCCCAGTTTATTCAATTGCCATTCAAGCTGGGCGAATATTTTTTGCCTTTTCTAAAAGCAATCAAATCAATCTTACCTTTTTATTTGGCGTTGAATGATGTTGAAAAACACCAAAGGCGGGGTCTTTTGGCAATACTCGGTGAATTAAGCTAAACGACTACTCTTGCCCATTTGTGGTATGTTCTCGAATAGAAAACTTCAAATTATTTCTGGTGTGCTCAGTGTAGAATGATGACTAGGGACAAGCAGGTAACTTTATACAGTGGGCGCTGTGACGCATCCTGGACGAGCTGCTCATGGGTGGGGTTAGGGCACGTTTAGGCCTACGTTTCCAAGGAAGCCAACCTGGACTCAGGAGTAGACGTAACATAGTAAACGTAAATATGTACTGAAATTAGAACAATTACTTTTCGAATTGTGTGTACTAATTTGTGGATATCCATCATCCATTTCGTATGATATGTCACATATTACAATTCTTATGATATGTTACGAATTGCAATGTGTACAATATGTTACGAATTTGCAAAACGTATGACAAGTTATGAGTTTCAGTATGTTGTGGCTAACTTTACCTATATGGATAATGTAAACTAGGATAGAGGTTATGGTAAGGATTAGAGATAAATTCAGGGTTAAGGGGCTATTAAGGTTAGGGGTTAGGAGGCTAAAGGGTTTAGGGGTAGGGTTAGCTAACATGCTAAGTAGTTATTTTAAAAAAAGCTAAAAGTTGTAAGAAGTTGCTCATTAGCTATAATTGTCCTTGATGAGAGTCAAACACAACCTTTGGGCTGTTAGACTTCGCGTTATATGCACGCACGCCTTCCGTCCATCCCGACCAACCTATACCTACCTATACCTCATACCATATACATTTTTCGTATGTACGTTTAACATGTTACGTCTAGTCTAGGCTGGGCAAGCACAAAGGCTGGGCAAGCACAAAACATGATCGATTGCAATGCTCTTGACAGACACGTCATACAGAATCCACAGCTGTCCCAAACACGAATAACCGAACTTTAACCCAGTAGCCTACTGATTCATTCACTGTTTTAATTTGTTCTTCCACAGCGTGGAATTTCCCATTTAGGAATGAATCCTAACTGTGAAAGCAGAACATAATGTCAACATGTTATTATCTGACTTTTTCTTTTCAATGTTTATAAGATGATTGGAATCACAGACTATTGTAACAAATCCTATAAATTATCAAATGTTATTCCCTCAATAATGTCATCATGAAGAAGAAAAACACGATAATAGTTATTTCAAAGTTAACAATATAAGTTTTGATTTTCAATAGTATAAATTGGATCATTTTCTAGACATTTGATTTATTTTCTTGGTGGTCTAGTGGTTAGGGTTCGGCGTTCTCACCGCAGCCGCCCGCATTGGATATATGTGGGGGGTTTTTTACAACCTGACAGCGACTGTACTACCGAAGTCCTTTAAACCAACTTAAGAATATAATTTTCTGAGCAATTCAGATTTCCCTGGTGGTCTAGTGGTTAGGATTCGGCGCTCTCACCGCCGCGGCCCGGGTTCGATTCCCGGTCAGGGAACATACGTTTTGTGTTTGTTTTTTTAAACAACTGTACTACCGAAGTCCGCTATTCCAAGTTAACAATATAATTTTTTGAACAGTATTTATCATTTTCTGAATAATGCTGCATTTCGTGGTGTTCTAGGGGTTAGGCTTTGGCACTCTCACTTCCGCGGCCGGTGTTCGATTCCCCGTCAGGGAATTTAAGTTTTACATTTTTTAAACAACATGAGAAATCACCGTTTTACCAGTCTATTATACTACCGTATCATGGTTATAGCTGTGAACTGTAACAACAATACTCACTTTTATTTATTTCTTTATTTTTCCAGAAAGGTATTAGTATCCAAATTCAGAACAGACCACTTTTGTTTTAATTGTAAATTCTCTTAAAGTACAAAAATACATTACTGTACATTTGTGATTGTTATGTTCTTAGAATGCAATAGTAGAATATGACAATGACATTTTCCTTCAAACAGTTGGACAATATACACTGCTCAAAAAAATAAAGGGAACACTAAAATAACACATCCTAGATCTGAATGAATTAAATATTCTTATTAAATACTTTTTTCTTTACATAGTTGAATGTGCTGACAACAAAATCACACAAAAATTATCAATGGAAATCAAATTTATCAACCCATGGAGGTCTGGATTTGGAGTCACACTCAAAATTAAAGTGGAAAACCACACTACAGGCTGATCCAACTTTGATGTAATGTCCTTAAAACAAGTCAAAATGAGGCTCAGTAGTGTGTGTGGCCTCCACGTGCCTGTATGACCTCCCTACAACGCCTGGGCATGCTCCTGATGAGGTGGCGGATGGTCTCCTGAGGGATCTCCTCTCAGACCTGGACTAAAGCATCCGCCAACTCCTGGACAGTCTGTGGTGCAACGTGGTGTTGGTGGATGGAGCGAGACATGATGTCCCAGATGTGATCAATTGGATTCAGGTCTGGGGAACGGGCGGGCCAGTCCATAGCATCAATGCCTTCCTCTTGCAGGAACTGCTGACACACTCCAGCCACATGAGGTCTAGCATTGTCTTGCAATAGGAGGAACCCAGGGCCAACCACACCAGCATATGGTCTCACAAGGGGTCTGAGGATCTCATCTCGGTACCTAATGGCAGTCAGGCAACCTCTGGCGAGCACATGGAGGGTTGTGCGGCCCCCAAAGAAATGCCACCCCACACCATGACTGCCCCACCGCCAAACCGGTCATGCTGGAGGATGTTGCAGGCAGCAGAACGTTCTCCACGGCGTCTCCAGACTGTCACGTCTGTCACATGTGCTCAGTGTGAACCTGCTTTCATCTGTGAAGAGCACAGGGCGCCAGTGGCGAATTTGCCAATCTTAGTGTTCTCTGGCAAATGCCAAACGTCCTGCACGGTGTTGGGCTGTAAGCACAACCCCCACCTGTGGACATCGGACCCTCATACCACCCTCATGGAGTCTGTCTCTGACCGTTTGAGCAGACACATGCACATTTGTGGCCTGCTGGAGGTCATTTTGCAGGGCTCTGGCAGTGCTCTTCCCTGCACAAAGGCGGAGGTAGCGGTCCTGCTGCTGGGTTGTTGCCCTCCTACGGCCTCCTCCACATCTCCTGATGTACTGGCCTGTCTCCCGGTAGCGCCTCCAAGCTCTGGACACTGCGCTGGCAGACACAGCAAACCTTCTTGCCACATCTCGCATTGATGTGCCATCCTGGATGAGCTGCACTACCTGAGCCACTTGTGTGGGTTGTAGACTCCGTCTCATGCTACCACTAGAGTGAAAGCACCGCCAGCATTCAAAAGTGACCAAAACATCAGCCAGGAAGCATAGGAACTGAGAAGTGGTCTGTGGTCCCCACCTGCAGAACCACTCCTTTATTGGGGGTGTCTTGCTAATTGCCTATCATTTCCACCTGTTGTCTATTCCATTTGCACAACAGCATGTGAAATTTATTGTCAATCAGTGTTGCTTCCTAAGTGGACAGTTTGATTTCACAGAAGTGTGATTGACTTGGAGTTACATTGTTTTGTTTAAGTGTTCCCTTTATTTTTTTGAGCAGTGTACATAACTACATATTGGAAATACTACATCATATTTAGAATGAATGAAAGGTTGGAACCAACACTGTCAAAGCCATACCCAAGTTATCAACCTCCTGCATAATGTTTACTCTTTGAAGGGGTAGTGTGGACCATGACATCAGGTTAAAGTAATGAAGGGAGTAGTGAGATTACAGATGGTTGAGAGAAAAATAGATTATGTTGGAAGGAACCACTGTTCTGAGATGGGCTTCTTTCAGACCCAGCGATATCTCCGCCAATCCCTAGAATCCTGGACACCTTGTTCTGTGTGGGAGAGACAGAAGCCAGTAGAGACATGAGGAATTAGTTGTAATATTAAAGATGGTGAAAATAGAGTATTTTCTGTTCTTTATGTTTGTGATTGTTCTCACAGACACTTACCTTCACGCTTCACACCATGTCTTCAAAAGGACTTGAATGTATTGGAATGTCTACAAGAAGGCAGAAAGACACATCTCTTAAACAATGGAATTCACTTTGAGGTATCACTTCAGGTTAAAGTAAGTTTTTCAGCTTTAAATGTAACTTTATTTACTTGCAGCATTAATGTCATTCTAATGTTGTTCACCAGACTCTTCCTCCCCAAGCACTGTTCGCAATTAGCCTGGGGACGAAGTTAATATCATTCAAACATAATTCACCGCCTATGGAGGTACTGCAGAAAGTAGTAGTAGTGCAGTAGTGTGCCCAGTGTTTTACCTCATTGACATAGCAGGGACACTGATGGAGTGGCCCAAGGAGGGGCTGGTGCGTCCGAGAGCAGAAACAGAGACAAAGAGAGATTAGTAAGAGCACCATGTAGTTTAGCAGTACATCATGTAGTAAGTACATCATGTAGTATAGCAATACATCATGTAGTGTAGCATGTAATATAGTAGTAGATCATGTAGTATAGCAGTACAACATGTAGTATAGTAGTACAGCATGTAGTATAAAGTACTAGTATAGCAGTACAACATGTAGTATAAAGTAGTAGTATAGTAGGTCATCATTTAGTATACAGTAGTAGTGCATCATGTATTAAAGGAGTGCATAATGTAGTATACAGTAGTAGTACAGTATGTAGTATAAGAGTGCATCATGTAGTATAGGAGTGCATCATGTAGTATACAGTAGTAGTACAGTATGTAGTATAGTAGTACATCATGTAGTATAGTAGTATATAGCACATGAGCAAGAAAAACAGATAAGATCAGTAGCAGCTTAATATATCACATCGAATATATCACATCGAAATCAAGGTTTTTCACTATCACAAGGCCAGGGAACTCCTACTATCCTTACCGAGGTGGGCTTGGCAAAGGCAGTGCCCTGTCCGGTTAATGGGCAGCGTTCCAGGAAAGAGATCGGGAAAGAGAGATGGTCAGATAAAGTAATCAAGAGGCCACATGGAGGTGTAAATATTGACAGTGCGCTGTATGAGAAGAGTGTGTGTGTGTGTATATATATAAAAAATACTCAAACAATTAATGGCAAGCAAAAATGCATCACAGCGACAGCTATCCTTTACGCAGGCTCAATTTAAAGGCTATGAAGGAACAGTAAAGTAGATAAAGGGATAATGTTGCCAATTAAGACCGACTGGTCTGATTCGATTAAGGCTGTTGAATTTCTCCCTGTGATTGCGTAAACAAATGCACAAGAAGAAACCTTTGTCCTCAACAATGTGTCCTGTGAAGGGCAGTGGTGTAAAGTACTTAAGTAAAAATACTGGAATGTACTCCTTAAGCATTTTTTGGGGTATCTGTACTTAACTATTTATTTTTGACAACTTTACTTCACTACATTCCTAAAGAAACTTAGAACCTTTTTACTGCATGCATACATTTGCCCTGACACACAAAAGTACTTGTTACATTTTGAATGACAGTTGTATTGCTTCTTTAAATCAGAACAACAATTTTCAGCTGTGCTAACACCATTTCAAAAGGGGTTTCTAAAGATCAATTAAACTTATAAGATAAACTTGGATTAGCTAATACAACGTGCCATTGGAACACAGGAGTGATGGTAGCTGATAATTGGCCTCTGTAAGCCTACATAGATATTCCATTTAAAAAAATCAGCCTTTCAGCTACAATAGTCATTTACCACATTAACAATGTCTACACTGTATTTCTAATCAATTTGATGTTATTTTAACAGATCATATTTTTTTTGCTTTTCTTTCAAAAAGCAAAAAAAGGAATACCCAAGTTTAATTTACAATCGACCGACACAGCCATGGCACGTTGGCCAAGAACATTTCGTTTTTTATTCCAGGGTTGTTGCTCTAGCACCTCGGCTGTTTTACACCTAGGCCTATATCATTACGATCAAGAATATAAAAAGGTAGCATAAATAGCTTATATAGAAATATATAATATACCTCTCTCTCGCTTAGAGAAGTGTTCTACCGTTAACTTTAATCAGTTTATCCCCGTGTTAACCAGCCCACCACACTAATAGAGACAACAACCCTGTTGACAATACCTTATCCATTTGCTGGTGTGTAACAGGACAATAATCATCCTTTTACATTTTTTATAATGAGATTTTAAATGTAAAAGGCAAATGACACCAATTATTTTAGGATCATTTAGGCCTATTCCAATAGAGAACCTAGGCAGGTTTTTAATGATATTGTCCTTTATCATTGCCCTATAATAGTTATATTCATATTTATTACGTTTTATCTTAACAGCTATTCATTCCAATTCACATCAGCGAACAATAATGTATTTGAAGTCATAATTTACACGACCTCTACAATTAGGCCATATCATATAAAGTTTTAAAAAAAAAACTTGCTATTTCTAAAGTACAATCTTCAAATTAAATAAGTAAATAAATCATAAGAAAAAAGGTCAGCCTTACCCATCTTTGCCTTCCCCTAAATCAAAACCTGATATTAAGTCCATATAGAAAAGGGATAAATAAGTTCATCATACCCATTCTGCATTACCATAAGTCCAACCGTATTTTAAGTCCACGGTTCCATACTGCATGAATAAAAAAAGTTGTTCATGCAACAAACAAAAAAAGTTATGTGTACTGTTTAACGCGGTGCAAATATCTATCGGGGACTACTTCAACAGGAGGTAGCTATCACTCACAGCCACGTTGTAATCTTAAGAGTCCTTGAACATTTGGTTGTTTACATATAATTTATTGACCACTAGACGAACATTCTGCTTCACTGCTCGGAGCCTTTTGAAAGTGGGGTACAGGGCACGTCGTCTCTCCACTATTTTATGGGGAAATTGTTCATCAATAGAGAATGAGGTGTTCTTCAATTCTCTAACCTGTTGTAACAAAGCAATTTTCCTTTTGAGGTGGGTCAGCATAGCTACGATCGGACGGGGCCTTCCCTCTGCTCTGCCATCGAAAAACGGGGAGCCCTATGAAAATCAATTGTTTCCACCTGTTCGTCCGTCATATTGAGATTACTTTTCCTGAACACCTTGATTTTTCCTCCGTTGACAAATAGTTTGTGTTCATCCTCCTTTTATTCCCATTATAACAATATAATTTTTCATACTTCTGCACTTTAGATCAAGTAATTCGGCTTTCATTGTTTTATTATCATACCGTAGCCTCTCTGTAGTGTCTTCTAGGGAGTCCACGGCAGTTTTCAATATCATATTTTCCACTCGTATTTCATTTTATTACTGTAATCCATTCTTATTTTTAAGGCCTCAAACTCCCCCAGTAACCCAGGCAATATATTTTTTTTTTGAACTGCTCGCTCATGCTTGTAAGCAATGCTCTATCTTCTGGAGACAGTTATAAAATCGTCCCCCTCCCAATGTGACATTTTGAATTTTTGGTTTCGCTTGTAGAACTCGAGGAAAGGTATTCTCTTGTTCACTTCGATGTATGCGTTTCTTTTTCGAGCATATCAAAATACGGATCAATAAATAGTTCCAGATTCTCAATATTATCCAGAATGTTTGTTTTGTAGTTATCAGCCAATCCTCAATTGTTGTGATTAAGTCATGCAACAAACTATGCCTACCACGCTGCCACGTCAGACTTAGTCTTTTACCAAATAGGGCTATCTTCTGTATACCACCCATACTTTGTCACAACATTTTTTGGGTTAATAGATTATTCCATTTGTGCTATTTCATAGTTATTCACTATTATTCTACAATGTAGAAAATTATAAAAATGAAGAAAAACCCTGTAATGAGTAGGGGTGTCCAAACTTTTGACTGGTTCTGTATATATATACTGTTGAGCATGAACAACCCAACAGCGTTGCAGTTCTTGACACACTCAAACCGGTGTACCTGGCACCTACTACCATTCCCTGTTCAAAGGCACTTAAATATTTTGTCTTGCTCATACAGAATCCATGTCTCGATTGTCTCAAGGCTTAAAAATATTTTTGTAACCCCCCCCCCCTCCTTCATCTACACAGATTAAAGTGGAATTAACAGGTGACAGCAATAAGGGATCATATCTTTCACCTTGAATCCCCTGGTCAGTCTGTCATGGAAAGAGCAGGTGTTCCTAATGTTTTGTACACTCAGTGTGTGTGTGTGTGTGTGTGTGTGTGTGTGTGTGTGTGTGTGTGTGTGTGTATGTATATATATATATATATAACTGGATTAAAAAGATGATTGATTTAGTGGATTAAGACAAAGTGACGATATGAAGGGTGGACACTGCTGGTGGACAGATGAGTAATAGTGGTGGTGAAGGAAGATGGAAAGAACAGAAGGGTGTGCAGGAGGATGAGCTGAGGGTACCTCATGTCTCCAAGTCTCCTTGTAATGGCCACACCCACTGTGGACAGGGCAGCACTGGTCATCTGTCCTGCATTAGAGATACTCTCCTGGGTCCTCTTATACCTAGTCACAGAAAGCAAGAGAGAGAGTCGGAGATCTAGAAAAGACAGGAAGTTTATATTTTGACTACCAATCAGTTGGCATGACTACTATAGTATATCAAGGGGGAAAGGGCAAAACTTAACTTATGTCACCGAGGTTTGTTCAAAGTACACCCTACGCAAGGACTTAATTTGCATATTGGCCCATCCACTTTCTTGGATCCTCCTTTTCACAGTGACGAGCTTGCTGTGTTCCACCACAGCATCAGCAGGAGGACACATGCTATGAGCACGGATGGCCTGGTTGAAGCACGATGGGTGAAACCCCAAAATATGAGCCATCAGCACCTTCGTGGTCACCCTGTCCTAGTGCAGATAGCCAGATTCCCCCCACCCCCTCTGTTTTCACCAAGTAAAGTGCTCCCTCCCCGGCCAGGCCAGCCACAGCCTGTTGTTAATGCTGCTGCCAATGTTAAGAAAGGCTATTGGACAGGCTATTAACAGGCCTCTGATCCAGCTGACCTTAAAATCCCATCAGCTGTTCCAACATAGAGCTTAGAACAACATAGAACAAGAACCCTTTTAGCAAAGCCCGTCTTGGTTAAATTCACATATATAATGGATAGTGACCACTCACACGTTAGATTGACTGATGTCTTCCAGAGTAGCTGAGGCTGTCAGATATCTGTAAATACAGAGGTACATTATCATCAGAGCGCCATTTTAGAGAAAGCATTAAGTACTGAAGATGAGCATGCATTTCAGGATTATGTACTGTAGGTATTATGCCAGGCAAAAACAGGGTGCTGACATTGTATGCTTTTCTACAACGTTCTGCCAGAAATAATAATAGATGCAATAGCTGCTTTGGCAGGCTTGGTTCACCTTTGCCCAACTTTTACTCACATTAAGTCAGAGTCAAATCTGCCCTGGTTCATTTGCAAAGGCTCTCCATTAGTTTGAAGTCTATCCACAGTTTTTGAATGCCTTCAAATCTGATAGTGTCTCAGGGGGAGTTGGGAAATGCATATAATACACAATTATACACAAGTACATGTGTGAAATAGGACAAATATACTGAACAGAAAAAGAAATGCAACATGTGAAGTGTTGGTCCCATGTTTCATGAGCTGAAATAAAAGATCCCAGAAATGTTCCATACGCACAAAAAGCTTATTTCTCATAAATGTTGAATGTTCATTTCTCTACCATAAGCCGTCTTAGGGAAGCTGATCTGGGTGCTCGTTATCCTCACCAGGATCTTGACCTGACTGCAGTTCGACTTCAGTGGGCAAATTCTCACCTTCGATGGCCACTGGCACGCTGGAGAAGTGTGCTCTTCACGGATGAATCCCGGTTTTAACTGTACTGGGCAGATGGCAGACAGAGTGTATGGCGTCGTGTGGGCGAACGGTTTCCTGATGCCAACATTGTGAACAGAGTGCCCCATTGTGGCGGTGTGGTTATGGTATGAGCAAGCATAAGCTATGGACAACTAACACAACTGCATTTTATCAATGGCAATTTGAATGAGCAAAGATACCGTGACGAGATCCAGAGGCCCATTGTCGTGCCACCTCATGTTTCAGCACGATAATGCACAGCCCCATGTCGCAAGGATCTGTACACAATTCCTGGGAGCTGAAAATGTCCCAGTTCTTCCATGGCCTGCACACTCACCAGACATGTCACCCATTGAGCCTGTTTGGGATGCTCTGGATCGACATGTGTTCCAGTTCCCACCAATATCCAGCAACTTCGCACAGCCATTGAAGAGGAGTGGGACAACATTTCACAGTCCACAATCAACAGACTTATCAACTCTATGCGAAGAAGCTATGTCCGTTGCACTCCATGAGGCAAATGGTGGTCCCACCAGATACTGACTGGGTTTCTGATCCACGACTCTAATTTGTTTAAAAGGTATATGTGACCAACAGATGCATATCTGTATTCCCAGGCATATGAAATCTATAGATTAGGGCCTAATGAACGTATTTAAATTGACAGATTTCTTTTTTTTTTCAGTGTACAGTATATGTATATGGTATTTGATTAGGATCCCCATTAGCTGTTGCAAAAGCAGCAACTACTCTTCCTGGGGTCCACACAAAACATGAAACATAATGCAGAATGACATAATACAGAACATCAATAGACAAGAACGGCTCAAGGACAGAACTAAATTTTTTTTAAAGGCCCACATAGCCTACATATCAACACATAAACTATCTAGGTCAAATATGGGGAGAGGCGTTGTGCCGCGAGGTGTTGCTTTATCTGTTTTTTGAAACCAGGTTTGCCGTTTATTTGAGCAATATGAGATGGAAGGAAGTTCCATGCAATAAGGGCTCTATATAATACGGTACTCTTTCTTGAATTTGTTCTGGATTTCGGGACTGTGAAAAGACCCCTGGTGGCATGTCTGGTGGGATAAGTGTGTGTTTGTTAGAGCTGTGTGTTAGTTGACTATGCAAACCATTTGGGATTTTCAACACATTAATGTTTCTTATAAAAGAAGAAATGATGCAGTCAGTCTCTCCTCAACTCTTAGCCAAGAGAGACCGGCATGCATAGTGTTTATATCAGCCCTCTGATTACAATCAAGAGCAAAATGTGCCACTCTGTTCTGGGCCAGCTGCAGCTTAACTAGGTATTTCCTTGCAGCACTGGACCATACGACTGGACAATAATCAAGATTAGACAAAACTAAAGCCTGCAGAACTTGCTTTTTGGAGTGTGGTGTCAAAAAAGCAGAGCATCTCTTTATTACGGACAGACCTCTCCCCATCTTTACAACCATTGAATCTATATGTATTGACCGTGACAGTTTACAATCTAAGGTAATTTAGTCTCCTCAACTTGTTCAACAGCCACAAGGAATGATTTGTACCAAATACAATGCTCTTAGTAGTGATTCCATAGACTTCAACTCTTTTGTTGAGTCAGTGTCAGTGTTAGTGGTGGCTGTTTAACAGTCTGATGGCCTTGAGATAGAAGCTGTTTTTCAGTCTCTCGGTCCCAGCTTTGATGCACCTGTACTGACCTCGCCTTCTGGATGATAGCGGGGTGAACAGGCAGTGGCTCGGGTGGTTGATGTCCTTGATGATCTTTATGGCCTTCCTGTGACATCGGGTGGTGTAGGTGTCCTGGAGGGCAGGTAGTTTGCCCCCAGTGATGCGTTGTGCAGACCTCACTACCCTCTGGAGAGCCTTACGGTTGAGGGCGGTGCAGTTGCCATACCAGGCGGTGATACAGCCCGCCAGGATGCTCTCGATTGTGCATCTGTAGAAGTTTGTGAGTGCTTTTGGTGACAAGCCGAATTTCTTCAGCCTCCTGAGGTTGAAGAGGCGCTGCTGCGCCTTCTTCACGATGCTGTCTGTGTGAGTGGACCAATTCAGTTTGTCTGTGATGTGTATGCCGAGGAACTTAAAACTTGCTACCCTCTCCACTACTGTTCCATCGATGTGGATAGGGGGGTGTTCCCTCTGCTGTTTCCTGAAGTCCACAATCATCTCCTTAGTTTTGTTGACGTTGAGTGTGAGGTTATTTTCCTGACACCACACTCCGAGGGCCCTCACCTCCTCCCTGTAGGCCGTCTCATCGTTGTTGGTAATCAAGCCTACCACTGTTGTGTCGTCCGCAAACTTGATGATTGAGTTGGAGGCGTGCGTGGCCACGCAGTCGTGGGTGAACAGGGAGTACAGGAGAGGGCTCAGAACGCACCCTTGTGGGGCCCCAGTGTTGAGGATCAGCGGGGAGGAGATGTTGTTGCCTACCCTCACCACCTGGGGGCGGCCCGTCAGGAAGTCCAGTACCCAGTTGCACAGGGCGGGGTCGAGACCCAGGGTCTCGAGCTTGATGACGAGCTTGGAGGGTACTATGGTGTTGAATGCCGAGCTGTAGTCGATGAACAGCATTCTCACATAGGTATTCCTCTTGTCCAGATGGGTTAGGGCAGTATGCAGTGTGGTTGAGATTGCATCGTCTGTGGACCTATCTGGGCGGTAAGCAAATTGGAGTGGGTCTAGGGTGTCAGGTAGGGTGGAGGTGATATGGTCCTTGACTAGTCTCTCAAAGCACTTCATGATGACGGATGTGAGTGCTACGGGGCGGTAGTCGTTTAGCTCAGTTACCTTAGCTTTCTTGGGAACAGGAACAATGGTGGCCCTCTTGAAGCATGTGAGAACAGCAGACTGGTATAGGGATTGATTGAATATGTCCGTAAACACACCGGCCAGCTGGTCTGCGCATGCTCTGAGGGCGCGGCTGGGGATGCCGTCTGGGCCTGCAGCCTTGCGAGGGTTAACACGTTTAAATGTCTTACTCACCTCGGCTGCAGTGAAGGAGAGACCGCATGTTTTCGTTGCAGGCCGTGTCAGTGGCACTGTATTGTCCTCAAAGCGGGCAAAAAAGTTATTTAGTCTGCCTGGGAGCAAGACATCCTGGTCCGTGACTGGGCTGGATTTCTTCCTGTAGTCCGTGATTGACTGTAGACCCTGCCACATGCCTCTTGTGTCTGAGCCGTTGAATTGAGATTCTACTTTGTCTCTGTACTGGCGCTTAGCTTGTTTGATAGCCTTGCGGAGGGAATAGCTGCACTGTTTGTATTCGGTCATGTTACCAGACACCTTGCCCTGATTAAAAGCAGTGGTTCGCGCTTTCAGTTTCACACGAATGCTGACATCAATCCACGGTTTCTGGTTAGGGAATGTTTTAATCGTTGCTATGGGAACGACATCTTCAACGCAAGTTCTAATGAACTCGCACACCGAATCAGCGTATTCGTCAATGTTGTTATCTGACGCAATACGAAACATCTCCCAGTCCACGTGATGGAAGCAGTCTTGGAGTGTGGAGTCAGCTTGGTCGGACCAGCGTTGGACAGACCTCAGCGTGGGAGCCTCTTGTTTTAGTTTCTGTCTGTAGGCAGGGATCAACAAAATGGAGTCGTGGTCAGCTTTTCCGAAAGGGGGGCGGGGCAGGGCCTTATATGCGTCGCGGAAGTTAGAGTAACAATAATCCAAGGTCTTTCCTCCCCTGGTTGCGCAATCGATATGCTGATAAAATTTGGGGAGTCTTGTTTTCAGATTAGCCTTGTTAAAATCCCCAGCTACAATGAATGCAGCCTCCGGATAAATAGTTTCCAGTTTGCAAAGAGTTAAATAAAGTTCGTTCAGAGCCATCGATGTGTCTGCTTGGGGGGGGATATATACGGCTGTGATTATAATCGAAGAGAATTCTCTTGGTAGATAATGCGGTCTACATTTGATTGTGAGGAATTCTAAATCAGGTGAACAGAAGGATTTGAGTTCCTGTATGTTTCTTTTATCACACCATGTCACGTTGGCCATGAGGCATACGCCCCCGCCCCTCTTCTTCCCAGAAAGATGTTTGTTTCTGTCAGCGCGATGTGTGGAGAAACCCGTTGGCTGCACCGCTTCGGATAGCGTCTCTCCAGTGAGCCATGTTTCAGTGAAGCAAAGGACGTTACAGTCTCTGATGTCCCTCTGGAATGCTACCCTTGCTCGGATTTCATCAACCTTTTTGTCAAGAGACTGGACATTGGCAAGAAGAATGCTAGGGAGTGGTGCGCGCTGTGCCCGTCTCCGGAGTCTGACCAGAAGACCGCCTCGTTTCCCTCTCTTTCGGAGTCGTTTTTTTGGGTCGCTGCATAGGATCCACTCCGTTGTCCTGTTTGTAAGGCAGAACACAGGATCCGCGTCGCGAAAAACATATTCTTGGTCGTACTGATGGTGAGTTGATGCTGATCTTATATTCAGTAGTTCTTTTCGACTGTATGTAATGAAACCTAAGATGACCTGGGGTACTAATGTAAGAAATAACACGTAAAAAAACAAAAAACTGCATAGTTTCCTAGGAACGCGAAGCGAGGCGGCCATCTCTGTCGGCGCCGGAAGTACAGAACAAAGTTCTGCAGTATTAGTAAAAATGTGATCGATACATGTGGACGATCTTGTTCCTGTAGTGTTTGTAAACACCCTGGTAGGTTGATTAATAACCTGAACCAGATTACAGACACTGGTCACAGTAAGAAGCTTCCTCTTGAGCGGACAACTTGATGAAAACCAGTCAATATTCAGGTGCCCAAGAAAGTAGACCTCTCTGTTTATATCACATACAGTATCAAGCATTTCACACATTATTTAGATACTGACTGTTAGCACTTGGTAGCCTATAGCAACACCCCAAAAGAAAAGGCTTTCGATGTGCCAAGTGAACCTGCAACAAAAACACTTCAATAACACTTGACATAAGATCTTCTCTAAGCATTACAGGGATATGGCTCTGAATATATACAGCAACACCTCCCCCATAAGCATTTCTGTCTCTTCTATACATGTTATATCCTTGTATTGCTACTGATGTATCATCAAATAAATTATCTAAGTGAGTCTCAGAAATGGCTAATATATGAATGTTATCTGATGTTAGCAAGTTATGGATTTCATGAACCTTATTTCTAAGGCTACATACAGTGCCTTGCGAAAGTATTCGGCCCCCTTGAACTTTGCGACCTTTTGCCACATTTCAGGCTTCAAACATAAAGATATAAAACTGTATTTGTTTGTGAAGAATCAACAACAAGTGGGACACAATCATGAAGTGGAACGACATTTATTGGATATTTCAAACTTTTTTAACAAATCAAAAACTGAAAAATTGGGCGTGCAAAATTATTCAGCCCCTTTACTTTCAGTGCAGCAAACTCTCTCCAGAAGTTCAGTGAGGATCTCTGAATGATCCAATGTTGATCTAAATGACTAATGATGATAAATACAATCCACCTGTGTGTAATCAAGTCTCCGTATAAATGCACCTGCACTGTGATAGTCTCAGAGGTCCGTTAAAAGCGCAGAGAGCATCATGAAGAACAAGGAACACACCAGGCAGGTCCGAGATACTGTTGTGAAGAAGTTTAAAGCCGGATTTGGATACAAAAGATTTCCCAAGCTTTAAACATCCCAAGGAGCACTGTGCAAGCGATAATATTGAAATGGAAGGAGTATCAGACCACTGCAAATCTACCAAGACCTGGCCGTCCCTCTAAACTTTCAGCTCATACAAGGAGAAGACTGATCAGAGATGCAGCCAAGAGGCCCATGATCACTCTGGATGAACTGCAGAGATCTACAGCTGAGGTGGGAGACTCTGTCCATAGGACAACAATCAGTCGTATATTGCACAAATCTGGCCTTTATGGAAGAGTGGCAAGAAGAAAGCCATTTCTTAAAGATATCCATAAAAAGTGTTATTTAAAGTTTGCCACAAGCCACCTGGGAGACACACCAAACATGTGGAAGAAGGTGCTCTGGTCAGATGAAACCAAAATTGAACTTTTTGGCAACAATGCAAAACGTTATGTTTGGTGTAAAAGCTACACAGCTCATCACCCTGAACACACCATCCCCACTGTCAAACATGGTGGTGGCAGCATCATGGTTTGGGCCTGCTTTTCTTCAGCAGGGACAGGGAAGATGGTTAAAATTGATGGGAAGATGGATGGAGACAAATACAGGACCATTCTGGAAGAAAACCTGATGGAGTCTGCAAAAGACCTGAGACTGGGACGGAGATTTGTCTTCCAACAAGACAATGATCCAAAACATAAAGCAAAATCTACAATGGAATGGTTCAAAAATAAACATATCCAGGTGTTAGAATGGCCAAGTCAAAGTCCAGACCTGAATCCAATCGAGAATCTGTGGAAAGAACTGAAAACTGCTGTTCACAAATGCTCTCCATCCAACCTCACTGAGCTCGAGCTGTTTTGCAAGGAGGAATGGGAAAAAATGTCAGTCTCTCGATGTGCAAAACTGATAGAGACATACCCCAAGCGACTTACAGCTGTAATCGCAGCAAAAGGTGGCGCTACAAAGTATTAACTTAAGGGGGCTGAATAATTTTGCACGCCCAATTTTTCAGTTTTTGATTTGTTTAAAAAGTTTGAAATATCCAATAAATGTCGTTCCACTTCATGATTGTGTCCCACTTGTTGTTGATTCTTCACAAAAAAATACAGTTTTATATCTTTATGTTTGAATCCTGAAATGTGGCAAAAGGTCGCAAAGTTCAAGGGGGCCGAATACTTTCGCAAGGCACTGTATATTAATATGGGCTATTTTCATCCCTTTCCTGGGTAGCTTATCAGAGATAGACATAATACTGAAAAGAGCAAACAAAGCAAGAGAACAAAATATACATTCAGCAGTCCATTAATCAATTGGTGTGTGTGTGTGTTGTGGGGTTGAAGCTACGAAACCATAGGCTTGACTCTCTCATCCCTTCCAGGCTTCTGGGAGGGAGGTTGGACAATGAGCCTGTCATAGCGGATGTAAGCAATGTCCCCACGCGCTCTGGCAGCTTTCATGGCTGGGATCAGTTATCTCAGTTACCTATTTCCTAAGATATACGTTCCTCTCAAGTTCTTCACTCTTTCCAGAACATCTACCTTGTCCTTGAACCTCAGGAACTTGACCACTATCGGCCCGGGCCTATCACCTGTGCCGGGTTTTCCAGTCCCGTGGGCGTGCTCCACCTCAATCTTCCTGTGGTCCATATTCAATTTCTCAGAGATCATTTCCCTCACTTTGTCCTCAGACTCAGTCCAGGTCTCATGTGGAGATTCTGCAATTCTGTCCACAACCATGTTATTCTGCCTTGAACTGATGTCCTCTCTCAATGACTTACAGATTGCTGTCATCAACTCATAGAGCTGACCATGGGAGAACTGCAAAATGTTCTTCAGGTCCTGGACCTCTCTGGTCAGGTCGTCCATTATTTTATTAGTAGAATCTACAAGTATTTGGACAAAACACTTGAAGCTATTTTCTTGTTGTTGTAACAACTACTTGTAGGTCTCCATTTGTTTGTTTAAAAGATCATTCACGTGTGATAGAGAGACACCAATGTCCTCAACGGTACTCCTGCCAGCTTTGGTCTTTGCCAGTACCCACCAAATTATTATTATTATTATTATTACTACTATTCTGATACTAATTCTGATGTATTATTGTCAAGTTTGTTATGTAATTCAGTGACAGTCACTCAATCAGCCCATGTCAGCTAACTTTGTTTAGATGGGTAATTTAGTCTTTATAATGCCTCGGGTTACTTTAATACATTTCTGATGTTGTATAGGCGGTTGAAGAAGCAGGAGTGTTGTGTGACATCATGAGGGCATCTCACAGGTGGAAGTACTTACGCATTGGAGGTCTGGACTTCCTGCCAACCTTTGGACAGGTTTTGTTTAATCTCACTGAAGGGGCCAGTACCCAGCTGCCTCCTGATGTCCATTGCATATTTCTCTTTGGCCAAGAGTACCTGCCGCAAAGTCTGTATTTCATCCTCCGTCTGAGCAGAAAAAAATGACAGAAAAGTTTACAACGTTCAGACTAAAAATAATAAATTGTGGATTTTCTATGACTTGTCTTTTTCCATTAATTTGGGTGCAAATCAAAATCTGAACAAATTATTTTGCTAAGAGACAGATTCAACATAAATGAATATGACAATGTTTGACAACATGAAGAATGGGACAAAAGGGCAAAGTTGGACAGACACAGAGAGTATAATACCTTTGCCAGCTCCATCTTTAAATCAAACTCATCCTCCTCTGATAGACCGTTAGTCGGACTTCCAATTCCTGATATTCCAATGGAAATGTTCCTTGGTGTAACATTTTCCCCACTGTAACCTTTGAAATGATAGATGTTACTGTCTACAATGCATACCCATATCAATGCTCGAACTGTGACTTCATAAATGTTCAGTTGTTGACATAAATTACTGCTCTACTGGCAGTTCATCTTAATTTAGTCAACTAGTCTCAACTAAAGAGATGCTCTGCTTTTTTGACACCACAATCCAAAAGCAAGTTCTGCAGGCTCTAGTTTTGTCTAATCTTGATTATTGTCCAGTCGTGTGGTCCAGTGCTGAAAGAAAGACTTAGTTAAGCTGCAGCTGGCCCAGAACAGAGTGGCACATTTTGCTCTTGATTGTAATCAGAGGGCTGAAATAAATAGTATGCATACCAGTCTCTCTTGGCTAAGAGTTGAGGAGAGACTGACTGCATCACTTCTTCTTTTTATAAGAAACAATGTGTTGAAAATACCAAATTGTTTGCATAGTCAACTTACACACAGCTCTGACACACACTTATCCCACCAGACATGCCACCAGGGGTCTTTTCACAGTCCCGAAATCCAGAACAAATTCAAGAAAGCGTACCGTATTACATAGAGCCCTTATTGCATGGAACTTCCTTCCATCTTATATTGCTCAAATAAACAGCAAACCTGGTTTCAAAAAACAGATAAAGCAACACCTCGAGGCACACCTCTCCACTATTTGACCTAGATAGTTTGTGTGTATGCATTGATTATGTGTTTCTGTCCTTGTCTATTGATGTTCTGTATTATGTCATTCTGTATCATATTTTTTTATTTGTGTACTTTTGCATTAGCTAATGGGGACCCTAATAAAATACCAAAATACCAATACCAACTTACTGCTGAGAGTTAGAATAGTAAAATGCACAAGGTGCAATTTCGAAATTTGGTTGTGCGTCAGCAGTCTTTCTCTTGTAATATCAGTCACTCAATTAGCCCATGTCAGCTCAGTTTTTTAAAGATGGGTAAGATAGTCTAGCGGCCAGCAATCTAAACTTGTAGTAATCACGGGTATAGACCGGAGGGCAGCCATTGATTTTGTTAGTCACACTCAGTCAGATATCATATTAAACATACAATGCAAAACATTTCTCTAGACCCTATGGCAAAATCTGTCGAATTGCAGGAAATTAGCTCTAGAACTGCTAATGTTTCTCTCCGCACCATGGCAAATTGTTTAGAACTGCAGCAAACCTGTTTTAAAACAGCAACATTTTCTCTACAATGTGGCAAAATGTGTAGAATTGAACTCTAAACGTATATATATATATATATATATATATATATATATATGTTTTTTTATTTTTATCTCCGCTGTCAAGAGGACTCCCATTCGTTGTTCTCCATTTCGCCCAGTGCGCAGTCCATGGTGCTGAATTCCATGCCTACCTGTAGCGCTAGCAATAGCATTGCGTGTGGCTAATCACGCATAGCATGAAAGGCTATCTAGGCAAGTATTCTTTATCTCACCGTGTAATACAGAGTAGGATGTCATTCATTCATTCATTCATTGAACAATTCAACAATCTAGCCATAGTAACTTACCTTGCCTATTCATGATCAGCAGAGGCATGAACAACTCCGTTTCACCCAGCACTTCTTTTCCGTGTTCGTGCTATCGTTAGCTTTTGCTAAATGGTGTCCAATCCCTACTGTTCAATAATGGATGTCTCAAATGCTTCTCTATACTCACATTCAGTATCACGCTATGGTTTACATGCCAAAGCTATATACAGGAAATCAAGAACATAATGTAGTCTTATTTGGAATATTAACGTTATGTTGCGTTGTTTATTCAACACCTAAGTATTTTAAGAATGTGAGTTAATCCCGCACGTGAGTGTGTGAGATGATGGTGGCGTACCCCTGTCGAGTAAACAAATTCGATGTATTTGTATACATATTGTCCATATTGTTCATCGATGTTATTTTATCAAGTATAGGCTATCCTAATTCATTCAGAACGAACTTTGCTGCTGCTGCGGGAAACACAAACAGCCACCTGTGCAGGCTGTGCTGGATCTTTCAGCGTTGGTAAAATATCCACCAAGTGGTAAAATGAGTGAGAGCTGAAGAGAGGATTCCACAGCACGGGCTCTGTCTCCATCTACCTCATATTCTAGAGAAGGCCTACAGTATTTCATAGGCCTATTGAATGTAGAATATTATGGTTTTCAGTCTACTGTAATAGCACGACACGTAATGATACTTGAATATCGTAATTGCAGCATAGCATGAGAATTGAAATGATAAACAAAACAAAGGTAAATGTTCAAGAACATTTATTTTACCAACAGCAAATCAGATCAATGACCCACTTTGTTTTCTTTCAGACACACAAGTATTACCATGCTACAACATAAAGGTCAAGATTTATACTACATATTTAAGTGTATGTACAAGAGACCTTAACCATTAAACCATGCGTTGCAAAATTTAATGGCCACATCAAAACAACATACCATTTATAACTATAGCCGCTCATCATCAAAACCATGATAAAATAAGATACCTTAAATAAAATTGCATCAAATTACTATATCACTATCATTACACTATATGTCCTCTGTATCAAGAAAATGTTACGTCACCATTTCCTGATCATTTATCCAGTAGTCTTTAGTTTTTTTTTTAACACATTGCATTCAACTCATTTAACAATTAGCATTTTCCAACATGTCAATGAAGAAGCGATAATAGGTAGGTATATCTATGGAATTTTTTTCTCAGGAGGGCACAGCAAACATTGTAAAAGGATCACACAGGTCAAATAACCATACCATCAAAAGCAGAGGGCAGGCAAGAGGAGCTCAGAAACCCATCATTGTAAACCATTGAAACACGTAATTGGCATTAATGAAAGAAACAAACAATGAAGATAATGGCTGTTTATGGCAAGTTATGTATTAGTTACACTGGACGTATATTCCGCTCTATATATTTCTATTAAAAACATTAGTATATTCTGGTTCTAGGATAAGAGCTGCCTGTAGTAGTGCTAGCCAGCTCATGAAATGACTTAGAAAGTACCAATATCGACACTCACAATTCAATGATGGTAAACACAAATTAACAGCATTGGACAATTACAAAACTCTTTAGAATTCCCTTCAACACAACTATAAAAACACGATGATGATAATATTCTTCAAATGCTCACAATATTTTCCTAAACATGATCTTTTTCGTCACATCTAAACATAGATGAATAGTGCTCGGAATAAAATGGACATCACACTCTAAATATGGATCAGGTCAAGGTTCTTGGCTTAGACCGTGTGGGGTACCACTTGGAACCACAAGAACAGAAAGCACTGGTAAAACGTATTAAATAACTGGATATCGAGAACATCTGTTCAAATGTGAAGAGAAGAAGTGTTGCTCAGAGACGCGTCCAAGCAATCCAACGGGACTGTGGGTGGCACAGTGGCAAGTAAGCTACACAAAATATACACATGTGTAAACAAACGTATATATATCATATTTATCTTCTGCTGTTAGTCAGTTCTTCAATGCAGGGAAGTTAGAGGCAAGATTACAAGCATTCAATTCAGGTTTCAGGGGCTGGACAAAACAATACTTCCTACACAAAACAAGAGACCAAAGTAAGCCAAGTCAGATAACGGAAAAGCCCAGACCCACCAAATGTTAAGAAAACAATGACATCATCATCCGCATTTCATGATATTGCCGTCGTAAATCCCCACCCCCCTTCTACATGCACAGGTCTCAGGGCAACATAACCACAATGCACTTGGAAGGGCACAAACACAGGTAAACAGGAGTCCAAATCGATGGGTTTAAAAGATGAAGGAAAGGAGCTGTATGTTTATAACTGGCATCAGCTGATGGCAATTCCAAACTGAGCATTGTGTAGCTCAAACCTTGGATGTGTAATGATTACTCCAGCATGAAGCAAAGACAATGAACAGCAAAACACCTCACAATCCAGAACTCCCTGAGCCGAGCCTCTCTTATCAGTGAGCAAAAAACATCAAGTAAACTGTACCCCAAAGGAATCACACTCACAAATACAGTACTAGTCAAAAGTCTGGACACACCTATTCATTCAAGGGTTTTTCTTTATTTTTACTATTTTCTACAGTGTAGAATAATAGTGAAGACATCAAAACTATGAAATAACACATATGGAATCATGTAGTAACCAGAAAAGTGTTAAACAAATCCAAATATGTTATATTTGAGATTCTTCAAAGTAGTCACCCTTTGCCTTGATGACAACTTTGCACACTCTTGGCATTCTCTCAACCAGCTTCCTGATTAATGCTTTTCCAACAGTCTTGAAGGAGTTCCCACATATGCCGAGCACTTGTTGGTTGCTGTTCCTTCACTCTGTGGTACATCTCATCCCAGACCATCTCAACTGGGTTGAGGTCGGGTGATTGTGGAGGCCAGGTCATCTGATGCAGCACTCCATCACTCTCCTTCTTGGTCAAATATCTATTACACAGCCAGGAAGTGTGTTGGGTCATTGTCCTGTTGAAAAACAAATTATAGTCCCACTAAGCGCAAACCAAATGGGATGGCATATCGCTGCCAAATGCTGTGGTAGCCATGCTGGTTAAGTATGTCTTGAATTCTAAATAAATCAGTGTTACCAGAAAAGCACCATCACACCTCCTCCTCCATACTTCACGGTGGGAACCACACATGCAGAGATCATCTACCCTGCATCTCAAAAAGACACGGTGGTTGGAACAAAAAATCTCAAATTTGGACTTATCAGACCAAAGGACAGATTTCCACTGGTCTAATGTCCATTGCTCATGTATCTTGGCCCAAGCAAGTCTCTTCTTCTTATTGGTGTCCTTTAGTAGTGTTTTTTTGTAGCAATTCGACCATGAAAGCCTGATTCACGCAGTCTCCTCTCAACAGTTGATGTTAAAATGTGTCTGTTACTTGAACTCTGTGAAGCATTTATTTTAGCTGCAATCTGAGGTGCAATTATTCTAATGAACATATCCTCTGCAGCAGAGGGAACTCTGGGTCTTCCTTTCCTGTGACAGTTGAGAGAATGCCAAGAGTGCGCAAAGCTGTCATAAAGGCATAGGGTGGCTACTTTGAAGAATTTCAAATATAAAATAGATTTTAATTTGTTTTTTGGTTACTACATGATTCCATATGTGTTATTTCAGTTTTAATGTCTTCACAATTATTCTACAATGTAGAGAATAGTCAAAATAAAGGAAAGCCCTTGAATAAGTAGGTGTGTCCAAACTTTTGACTGGTCTGTACGTATTGCACATACCTATGCACCAACAGAATTCGGGAAACACAACAAATGTCACATTCAACAAATGAAAACAAAGATTTTTTTTCTCAGTGCATGCTACACCATCACACTGAATATGGAAAGGGGACTGTGGGGATGGAGGATTGTGAGGTCAAAGGCCAAAAGGATACAAAAGAACAAAAGGGCAGGAAGCAAACCATTTCTTTCTTTTTCTTCCTACATAAGAGGCGAGACTGGACCATTCTGGAGAGGGTGGAAATGGGGGGGGAGGGGGGGGGGGGGGGGGGGGTCTTCAAGAGTTTTGTATGTAGGCCAAGCTCGCTCCTCCATCTCCTCTCCAGGACATGGCGCTCTTAGTGAAGTTAAAACAGATTGCCCCTATCATCCTTTTAAGGTGGGGCAGGGTAGCAGGCCAGGACAGGGATGGGGTTTAGTTGAAGCCCATGTCGGTTTGGTAGGAGGAATGGTGACCATCTGACGTCAGCTGGGTGGTCTCTGTCGCTGATGGCTGCACCAAGATGGCTTCGCCGCCACCCTCTGTCAGAGAGAGAGCGTTACACACGCACACGCACAGGGTAAGATATAAAAGGTCAGTGATGATGGCACTCCATAGTAAATTACAATGCAATTGAGACAAGTCAAGTGTTACTGATAGGGTCGCAAACTTCTGCTAAAGTTATGTGATTTGTGTTCATGCAGAAACATGTTTCTTACACAATAAGCAGTCGATCTCACCTCTCTCGTCAGACTGCATTTGGGCCTCCAGGTCCTCAGGGGACACATAGAAATCGGGCTCCTGGCCCTCTGGGGGCCGCGGTTTACACTTCCCACAGCAGCAGTTACAGCAACAACACAGACAACAGCAGAAGTAGCAGCCAGTGGCAAGGCCACAGAACACAAACAACGCCTGCAGAGGGAAAACAAGGCGGTGTGTGTGAGAGAGAGACAGAGATATCAAGAAGAAGAAAAAACAATAGCCAACAGTATTAGAGAGGTTTTCTTTTTATAGGGGTTGTGTTATAAAATATAGTGTTATATTTGACCCTAAGTCCACTCTACGTGTCAACCCTTCACGTCCCCACGTCCCCTCACAGTCTCACCTTAGCCCACCAGCTGGACAGAACAAAGTAGGTGTTCACGTTCTCCTCGCCAAACTGCTCAGCCACGTACAGTCCCAGGGAGCCGTACTTGTCATAGATGTTCCGCTTTGTGGGATCGTTCAGAATGGCATGGGCATTGTTGATCTCCTTAAACTTGTCAGAAGCTTCTGGGTTATCTGGGTTCTTATCAGGGTGGAATTTCAACGCAAGTTTTCTAAGAACACAAAAGAGTGAGAATTAAAACCTACCAATAAAGACAAGTCAAAGCCCTTTCTAAAATGTATTAAATAAAACTCATCAATCTACACACAATACCCCATAATGACAAAGCAAAAACATGTTTTTATACATTTTTGCAAAACATAAACATATTTACATAAGTATCCAGACCCTTTGTTATGAGACTCGAAATTGAGCACAAGTGCATCCTGTTTCCATTGATCATCGTTTCTACAACTTGATTGGAGTCCAACTGTGGTAAAATCAATTGATTGGACATGATTTGGCAAGGCACACACCTGTCTATATAAGGTCCCACAGTTGACAGTGCATGTCAGAGAAAAAACCAAGCCATGAGGTTGAAGGAATTGTCCATAGAACTCCGAGACAGGATTGTGTCGAGGCACAGCTCTAGGGAAGGGTACCAAAAAATGTATGCAGCATTGAAGGTCCCCAAGAACACAGCGCCTCCATCATCCTTAAATGGAATAAGCTTGGAACCACCAAGACTCGTCCTAGAGCAGACCACCCGGCCAAACTGAGCAATCAATGGAAAAGGTCTTGGTCAGGGAGGTGACCAAGAACCCGATGGTCACTCTGACAGAGCTCCAGAGTTCCTCTGTGTAAATGGGGGAACCTTCCAGAAGGGGAACCATCTCTGCAGCACTCCACCAATCAGGCCTTTCTGGTAGAGTGGCCAGACGGAAGCCACTCCTCGGTAAAAGGCACAACAGCCCGCTTGGAGTTTGCCAAGAGGCACCTAAAGGACTCTGACCATGAGAAACAAGATTCAAAGTACAGAGAGATCCTCGATGAAAACCTACTCCAGAGCGCTCAGGACCTTAGACTGGGGTGAAGGTTCACCTTCCAACAGGACAATGACCCTAAACACACAGCCAAGACAATGCAGGAGTGGCTTCAAGACAAGTCTCTGAATGTCCTTGAGTGGCCCAGCCAGAGCCCAGACTTCATCCTGATCGAACATCTCTGGAGAGACCTGAAAATAGCTGTGCAGCGATGCTCCCCATCCAACCTGACAGAGCTTGAGAGGATCTGCAGAGAAGAACGGTAGAAACTCCCCAAATAAATGTGTGCCAACCTTGTAGCATCATACCCAAGAAGACTCAAGGCTGTAATCACCGCCAAAGGTGCTTCAACAATGTACAAAGTAAAGGGTCTGAATACTTATGTACATTTCATTTTTCATTTTTTAAATGTTTTATACATTTGCATACATTTCTAAAAACCTGCTTTTGCTCTGTCATTATGCGGTACTGGGTGTAGATTGATGAGGGGGGGAAACAATTGAATCAATTTTAGAACAAGGCTGTAATGTAAGAACATTTGTAAAAAGTCAAGGGGTCTGAATACTTTCCGAATGCACTGTAAGGCTATATTTATACGTGGCACAACTCTAAATTGAATTCGTCTTTTTTTGTTACT
This sequence comes from Oncorhynchus mykiss, assembly GCF_013265735.2. Lineage (NCBI taxonomy): Eukaryota > Metazoa > Chordata > Actinopteri > Salmoniformes > Salmonidae > Oncorhynchus > Oncorhynchus mykiss. The sequence continues at coordinate 46,445,810 of NC_048580.1, forward strand.
TATGAGTATTAGTATGACTACTACAGTAAGTGTCTGTGCCTCTGACTGACCTGTAGGATTTCTTGATATCGTCGGGAGTGGCTAGCTTGTCAATGCCAAGCACAATGTAGAGTGATTCACCAGAGGTGGAGAGTGAGCGCTGCCTCGCCTGTTCATGAGCTGCCATGATGCCTCACGTCCTTCACAATCTGAACACAGAGAAAAGGAAGCAATGCACCTGTTTATTTATAAATGAGTCATGGCTATTCTATTATTCAGCCTATAGCATCCTGCTAAAGCAGTGGTTTTTTTTCATTCTCACAAATACAGTGCATGTGCAATTCTGCTCCAAATTCACTAAATACTCCCACACTCCAGGAATCTATTGGACACCTTGTCCCTACCGCCACTCCAAATTGGTGCACTGTCAGCAGGGGTTCCCTGACTCCAGTAGGCCTACCCTGTAAAAGGAGACCAGAGTAAATCATCTGCCTGTAACCATAGATGCCCTCTCCCTCCAACAACAGATTAGACAATTTAGTCACAATTTACTGTTAAATTATCTTGGGTTTGTGTTTAGAATAGGTCTACAAATGCCAGAATCCTGTAGCTAAGTCAATAACAAATTCCCTTGTTGTCATTTTCAGTCACTCTGTTGTCAAATTTGGAGCTGAGGTCTCACGCAAATCACTATCTTTAATTGCAATGTGTACTCTAGTGGTATTTTTTCAAACTAGCTACTGTCATTGTCAATTGTTGCAATAGGAAATCAGTAAGAAGTTAACAAATCTCCTTGCTGATGTTCCAAACACGAAGATACTAATAGCTTCAGACAGCACAAGGGCATATAGTATCCAGAGAATCTCAAGGGCCTATAGCATTAAGAAACCATCACTGCAGAAGGCCCTTGAGGTTAAGGCCAAAATGCTTAATCTTGAGCATTTTCCATCATAGGCCTACCCCTGAATAAAAAATGAAGACAGTTCAAATAATGTACTCAATCGGATGCTCAATTTAAAGTCATGTCGGAAATGTTGAGACTTAATGTAGGTGGTCCTGGGGAGTGAGAATCATTATTTACATCCAAGGAAGCAACCGGCCACATACACTAGATTTATTGAGGAAGCAGCCGCCACATACACTAGATTTATTGAGGAAGCAGCCACCACATACACTAGATTTATTGAGGAAGCAGCCGCCACATACACTAGATTTATTGAGGAAGCAACCGGCCACATACACTAGATTTATTGAGGAAGCAGCCGCCACATACACTAGATTTATTGAGGAAGCAGCCGCCACATACACTAGATTTATTGAGGAAGCAGCCGCCACATACACTAGATTTATTGAGGAAGCAGCCGACACATAGACTAGGTTTATTGAGGAAGCAGCCGGAAACATAGACTAGGTTTATTGAGGAAGCAGCCGGAAACATAGACTATGTTTATTGAGAAAGCAGCCGGAAACATAGACTAGGTTTATTGAGAAAGCAGCCGGACACATAGACTAGGTTTATTGAGAAAGCAGTCGGAAACATAGACTAGATTTGTTGAGGAAGCAGCCGGCCACATAGACTAGATTTATTGAGGAAGCAGCCGGCAACAGACTAGATTTATTGAGATGGCGGACTAGTCGTAAAATAATCTTCAACCCCCAACCGAAATAAACTACTGTATCTTCAACCTCCAACCGAACTAGCTGATACCATTCATAGGCCATGTCACAACGACTGATCAAATGACTCATTTTCACAAAAATCGACGTTTGCAAAATGTAAAAACCAGTACGCTTTGACGCTGGTTAAGTTAATTGAATACATGACCATCATTCATGGAATGTCCGTTTGCCATATGGACAAAGAAAGAATATAATACATATTCAGGATTATTTTGAATCTGTAAATGCGATGCTTGGTGCAGTTAATCTCTGTAGCTGCATCACCAGCAGGACTGCGCAGCATCCATGTTGGTTTGCTTGCTGGCCTTCTCTAGATGTAAGATAGAAATCGCTCAAATCAGCAGTAATTTTCAAGGGCAAAGGGAAAATGGGTACAAAAAAAGAAACAATCCACATCCATGAGAATGCTTACCTCTTGTAGTTGGTTTTGATGCACTGTATAGGGAAATGATCCAGAGAGATATAATAACGGTATGTGATTATGGTCGCATCCCAGAGAACCGTGCGCACCCACCAAACCCAACCATGGACAGCTGCAGTATATTGTCCCCGCCCCCCGACCAAACCCCCAATCGACGTGCGCACACTCATTGATGGGGACTGGAGTGTATTTGTATTATTTTTATTATTTAACCTTTATTTAACTAGCCAAGTCAGTTAAGAACAAATTATTATTTACAATGACGGCCTAGGAACAGTGGGTTAACTGCCTTGTTCAGGGGCAGAACGACATATTTGGGTGCCCCTCGTCCTTCTGTTCAGTAATAGGAAATAAACGTAACTAACTACAACGTGATAAAGTAATTGGATCTTTAATTTTTTTGAAGAAAAACTAAAATATAAATGGAACATGTAAAGTGTTGGTCCCATGTTTCATGAGCTGATATAAAATATACCAGAAATGTTCCAGAAACACAAAAAACGTATTTCTCTACATTTTTGCACAAATTTGTTTACATCCCTGTTAGTGAGCAGTTCTCATTTGCCAAGATAATCCATCCACCTGTCAGGTGTGGCATATCAAGAATCTGATTAAACAGCATGATCATTACACAGGTGCATCTTGTACTGGGGACAATAAAAGGCATTTCTAAAAAACACAATGCCACAGATTTCTTAAGTTTTGAGGGAGCAGGCAATTGGCATGCAGACTGCAAGAATGTCCACCAGAGCTGTTGACAGAGAATTTAATGTTAATTTCTCGACCATAAGTCACCTCCAAAATCATTTTAAAGAATTTGGCAGTATGTCCAATCGGCCTCACAACTGCAGACCACGTGTAACCAAGACAGCCCAGGACCTCCACATCTGGCTTCTTCACCTGCGGGATCGTCTGAGATCAGCCACCCAGACAGCTGATAAAAGTGTGGGTGCTCGTCGTTCCCACCAGTGTCTTGACCTGACTACATTTCTGCGTCGTAACTGACTTCAGTGGGCAAATGCTCACCTTCGATGGTCACTGGCACACTGGAGAACTGTGCTCTTCACGGATTAATCCCAGTTTCAACTGTACAGACTGTGTATGGCGTCGTGTGGGTGAGAGATTTGCTGATTTCAACGTTGTGGACAAAGCTCCCCATGGTGGCGATGGGGTTATGGTATGTGCAGGCATAAACTACGGACAATGAACCCAATTGCATTTGATCAATGGCAATTTGAATACACAGAGATACTGTGACGAGATCCTGAGGCGCATTGTCGTGCCATTCATCCACCGCCATCACCTTATGTTTCAGCATGATAATGCACTGCCCCATGTCGCAAGGATCTGTACACAATTTCTGGAAGATGAAAATGTCCCAGTTCTTCCATGGCCTGCATACTCACCAGACATGTCACCCATCGAGCTTGTTGGGATGCTCTGGATCGACATGTACGACAGTGTGTTCCAGTGGCGACCTGTCATTTAGGGCAGGTGGCTACTGCATTTTTTTGCCCTTTTTGGATAATATTTTGGTACGTGTCACATATCAGTTTGCAAACAATGTAAAAATATATATATATATATATATATATATATATATATAATTGAGTTAATAAAGCCACATACAAACATGGCCTCTTTTTTTTGTTTCTTGAGTAAGATAGCTCCAAAATGCAGATGTTTCAGCCTAGCTCAGTGCTTTCTGTGGTGGTGGGGCAAGCCAGCAGAAAATACGGAGCATTGCACCGTGATTGGCTCAGTGTTCTGTCACTCATGGGGACACTACATCACCGCCAAGTCTAAAGGGTAGAGCTAGAAAATTCTAGCCCCTTGGGTACTGTCATAGAGTTACATTAGAAGTGCCCATCCAAGAAGGCTCAAGGTCATTGGCCACAGATAAAATGATGTCAAATCGCATATGTACAGTAACTTTGATTGGACTGATCATGTCAACATCTTCTTTCAAAATCTTAACTAGCAGTCATCATCATGAATCAAGTCAACAATCTTACTGGCAAATCCTTTTTAATCCTTGTCATATGAATAGAAATAAGGAAGAGAAATTATTGATAAAATGTATCGGTGCTCATTGGCCATTGGCCATTGGACATAAACATTACACAACAAGTTGGAAGAAATTAGTGACAGTGGCTAACTGCAAGCATTGCAAAACAATCACTAGCCTGCTATTCAGTGGAGTGGCTGTGTGGTCCCAAATCTGGGATTAAGTGGCTCTTTTCCAAGTTTAAAATGATAAACATTCAACATTGGCCATGCTGTCAATCAAGCGCGATTTGTGCCGCTCAGAACTGCGAAAACTAGACTTCAGTGAGCTCAAGACGACTGGGAAGTCGGGAATAAACAAGCTCCGACTGGGAAAATACTTTTTGAACGGTCATCCAACTCGGAATTGTAAATCCGGCCTCTTTCTAGAGCTACAACCTGAAGATCAATGACGCCATCATGATTCAACCTTATTTTTTTTCAGAGTTCCCAGGTGTTTTGAAAGCATCATAAATCCAGAGAATGACTGACTTTGATGACAAAATTTGCCCAAGAAAGACTGCTACTCCACCTTCCTGTTCAAGTGAGCACAGCACAACACGGTGAGTCTAAAGATGTATTGTATGCTGCATAAATTATGTAATATGCCAGGGAGATATGTATATTGTAGCTAAGAAAGTAATACTAAGTGTATGTTTTGTAGTAAGATGTTAGTAGCCCATGTGTCTCACCCTAATCATTTTGTATATTTACCCCTCTTAATTTTGCATACTGTTCTGACTTGGTGGTGCAATCATTGAATATTGTAAGAGCTTTCATTGTCTGCTTATATGCCCCCTTTATTTATCCTACGGTTCTGACTTGGTGTACAAGGAGAACACTGTAAGAACAGCCCAAGTTCTGAATTCTGTCACTGTACATTTATAAAGTGCTGAATAAGTAGTTACATTGACTAGATCCGTCCTAGCTCGCTCATTAATGTCTTAATTGAAATGATGGATTACCTCTTATCCGCTTGTCGTCCCCTTATGCCATAGTTTGTACATCTCAATTGTCATTAGAAACCACATTTGTTTAAGCAAGTCAGCCATATCAGCAATGTTTTTTTAAAGGCAGTAAATGAGGCTGAATTAACTGTTTCGCTGCCAGACAAGGCTCTGCTGATAGCCAGGTGTAGCAGTGGTAAGATGTTGGGACTGCTGTTGGGACAGCTTTATGTAGTCCCTAACAGTTCTTGGGGACCGTTTGCCACTGTTATAGTGCAATTCATGTATTGTTTAGTGTTGGGTCGTGTAGAAGCTTTGCTGGCATGCATCCCACTTTTGTTATTTTCTTCCCCACCAAGATTTACATGCTAAAATCGCCACTGGTGTGTTCCAGTTCCCGCAAATGTCCAGCAATTTTGCACAGCCATTGAAGAGGAGTGTGACAACATTCCATAGGCCACAACCTACAGCCTAATTAACTCTAAGTGAAGGATATGTGTTGCACTGCATGAGCCAAATGGTGGTCACACCAGATACTGACTGGTTTTCTGATCCACGCCCCTACAGGTGTCTGTAACCAACAGATTCATATCTGTATTCCCAGTCATGTGGAATCCATAGATTAGGGCCTAATGAATTTATTTAAATTGACTGATTTCCTTATGTGAACTGTAACTCATTAAAATCTTTAAAATTGTTGCATGTTGTGTTTATATTTTTGTTCAGTGTAGTAAGCAATACAGCCTATGTGATTCTCAACCAGAGACATCCTCAGTGAGTTTTCCTCTAGAGGGTCACTGGAAAAGGAGGGATAAAACTATCAAATTGAAAATAACATCAGCAAAGACAACATAAATGTTTAACACCGGCATTAAAATTTGTAATTTTATGTTTTGACCGTCGACAATGAATATTGAGCTATGAGCACATATTTTACATTCAAAAGTGTGATCTATGTCCCTTACAGCAAGTCTCTAATAACTTTACACACCCACCAATTATTAACTTCACCTTGTTCTTTTTATATATGAAATTTTGAAAACGTGTCACATTTCATTAGGCACAATAAATCTAGACTGAAGAAGGAAAAACATTTTTTTACACTTTTGTAATTTCAGTTTCACTTTGCATTTTCAAAAAGGCATGTTCATTTCTACATTACTCAAAGAGGGGTAAACCCTAAAACCCAATACATTACTTTATGTAATTTTCACTTTGCCTTAATCCACTGAATAGACTTTCGAGTCACACTTAAATGATAATGCCAGAGAAGCTGGTGTTTGGAAGATATATTGTCAGGGGTCTTCATCTCTAGCAACCACAGATTTGTGTAGGGACTATATCTTGTGAAAGGATGAAAAAAGTAATAATGCCCTCGAAGCCGGTGTTTGGAGGATATATTGGCACGGTTTGCCAACGGGTGGGTCTAATCCTGAATGAACAACACCCGTGCCAATATATCCTCCAAACACCGGCTTCGAGGGCATTATCACTTAAATATTCAATGAGGTGAAACTTTTAGAACCTTGCAGCCCAATGTCCTACAAAATGCATTTCTATCTGACCATTTTGTAACGTTGAACCCTTCTGAACAGACCCCACCATTGCTACTGTTCCTGGTAACCCACTGAGGTATAAAGATACCATGCCATCATTCCGCTGACCAATCCTAGTTCTTGTTCCCACGAATCAGGTTCGACTGTCGCGAGAGAGCGTGAAGCAAATACACGGCTGTTGCCGAAGTCGAAAGATTGTTACAGGTAGCTAGCTAGCTGGCTGATTGTCATTTTACAATTCAGCTGTCTATTATATTTCATATACATAATGGTTGTTATTCTTTATTGTATTGTACTTTTAGTTCATGTGTCAAATTGAGCTTTCGGATGTTAAAATTACACGTTGGTGGGTGATGCACCAACAAGCAGTTTGCTAGCTTAACGTTAGCTAACAACACAACAAGTCATTTCAGGTAGGTGTTTTGCTGGCGTATTTCCATACACAATCGCTGCTTTCAATTATATTGGGTTGCACAAAACCGCTTTGGGAAGCCAGAAGTTAAGTTGAAATGGAATTGTATTTAACGTTACTGTGCTGTGATTGGGGTGGAGGGTTGGTCATTATGACGGGAATTTGAGACAACATATCTAAAGGATTGTATTATTAAGGCCAGGCACCACAGCTAAAATGACATTTTTGCATCTACCTATATATTTTTGGGGTATTTTGGTCCATTAATGAGTATTTTCAAAAAGTAAGCCATTTTAAATAACTTGATAAATATATTTTCTTTAGTTTGTCATATTAGCTCATTAAAATAAAGTTTATATTTTAACCACTTTTAAAATGGTCATCAATAATTTCCAAGCTTATTAGCTACATTGAATTACACCATTTCAATGCCCATTTCGTAGAGTGTTACTAACAGGACTATGATTGGGTGATTGGGTCTAAACAGGCGTTTGGTACTCTTATTTCAGTTTACTTGTCTTTAACTGCCTGTTCCCGGAAGTCACTCTTCCCACACCAACACATTTTTTCTTAGCTTCAGAAACATCTGCATTCACCAACATTTGTGTGGTTCTCTTTAGATATATTCTCCAGACTTGCCCAGGAGGAATTGTTGATATGCTGTACATTTTCTATTGCAGATAACATTTTATTTGCCAAAAATGCATTTTTATGTACATGTCTTCAGTGTTATACAGATAGGAAGATGAAAAAAGTATTTATCTGCAATGGACAAGTCTGGTCCTAGCGTAAATATTTTTGTTTCATTTTGTGAAAAAAAAACACTAACTTCATCCAGTGTCCAGAAAAAAAATAATTTGTGTGGTATGCAAACATGCACAGATTTAATCAGACATCACCTTATTTGCAGATTTTTATATATAAAATATTTCAGAAATCATACAAATTTGTATTTTATTTGTCTACATTCTACTGGTAGAAGTTGATTGTGATATGATTAAGAGAATGGTGTGGTGCCTTGCCTTAACCAGACTTACCATAGGTGGGTCTGTTGTAGATCCACTTCCCTTCTGTCAATGTAAAAGTCCCCCATAAATTATAACTTTTTTTTGTTCATGTATGGCGCATGTACAGGACTTATATTTTAACATGAGGTAAGAAGAGAAAGTGGGTCTACAACAGACCAAGGTTGCAAAGTCTGTTTAATTGACTACAGCTCTGATATCAACACCATAGTGCCCTCAAAGCTCATCACTAAGCTAAGGACCCTGGGACTTAACACCTTCTTCTGCAACTGGATCCTGGACATCCTGTTGGGCTGCCCCCAGGTGGTAAGGGTAGGTAACAACACATTTGCCACGCTGAACACGGGGGGGCCCTCCTGTACTCCCTGTTCACCCATGACCGCATGGCCAGGCACGACTCCAACACCCACCATTTAGTTTGCTGACGACACAAGTGGTAGGCCTGATCACTGACAACGATGAGACAGCCTAAAGGGAGGTGGTCAGAGACCTGGCTGTGTGGTGCCAGGACAACAACCTCTCCCTCAATGTGATTAAGACAAAGGAGATGATTGTGGACTACAGGAAAAGGAGGACCAAGCACACTCTCATTGACGGGGCTGTAGTGGAGCAGGTTGAGCATTTCAAGTCCCTTGACGTCCACATCACTAACAAACTATCATGGGCCAAACTAGGGTTTGCAAAGGGTCGGAAACTTTCCTGAAAAATTTAATGGGAAGTTAAGCCTGGGAATTTTGCTTAAATTCATCAAAGAAGTTGGCTTATAACAGTGAATCTTTTTTTGTGGGATACACATATGGCAATTCTAGGTCTTGTGGCATATTTTGGTTAAACTATCCCCAATTCAATGGAATTGCAACCATCTGCATGCACAGTGCATTCCATCACATGTACAGCTGATTCTCAAGATCTTCCACACTAATGAGATGCTATTGAGCCCACACTACTACACTGTCTGAGCCAAGGATTACATGCTTTCTGGTATGTTGTGATTACAATATTGGGAAGGGTGAATATATTTTGACAATTTCTTTTGTAAACTAGTAAATAGTAGCCTACAGCAAAGTGTGTTTTAAATAATTTCTAACTTAACAATTTCTGCTGGTTAGTTTTTGCTACCATGTGGGTTTTAGCTTGCTTGACTGAGTGTTAATTCACCAGTTTTAAAATGAAATGTGTGGAAACATTTCTTACAAAGGGGTTTTAATGTAACTGCTTAATTATTTATCTGTACATGGAATTGTATTTAAAAAAAAATGTTTTACACATTTTTTTTTCCTAATGTTTTCAGGAAAATGCCACGGGCACAATCTGATGTGTGGAGACCTTTCACTGCAGCTAATGTAAAAGGAAAAGCTGTGTACATTTGCAAATACTGTGTCCAAATCATATGTGAAGAATACAACGAAGATGCAAAATCATCTGGGCAAGTGCATAAAGTTCCCTCAGTGCTCACAACAAGCAACCTCTGCCAAAAGTCCCTCTTCTATTCGAGGTGAAAATGATGAATCCGACACCTTATCCATAGCAACAGCTCATAGTCTTCCTGGAATCAGAAGTTTATTTTGACTCAATGGAGGAACGTAGTCAGAAATGCTGTTGAATGTCTTGCTTGAGCTGTGTATGCAACTGGTTCACCTCTGCTCACAGGCAATGTGTATTGGAAGAGCTTTCTGAACGTTCTTCGCCCAGCATACATCGCTCCAACTGGACATGCTTTATCTACTCATTTGCTGAATGCAGAGTTCAACAGAGTTCAAGTGAAGGTCAAGCAAAGCAGACTATTGCAATCATCTCTGATGGGTGGTCGAATGTTCGTGGGCAAGGAATAATAAAAGACCTCATCTCCACCCCCTCAACCAGTATTCTACAAGGGACAACAGACACTGGTTTCTACATTGCAGATGACTTGAATGCAGTCATTAATGACCTTGGACCACAGAAGGTATTTGCACTGGTGACAGATAATGCTGTGAACACGAAGGCTGCTTGGTCTAAAGTGGAGGAGTTCTACCCTCACAGCACGCCCATTGGCTGTACTGCTCATGCATTAAATCTGCTCCTCAAGGACATTATGGCACTGAAAACAATGGATACACTCTACAAGAAAGCCAAGGAAATGGTTAGGTATGTGAAGGGTCAAGTTATAGCAGCAATCTACCTCCCCCTAGTAAAGTGAGAAGAATAAGAGCACCACATTGAAGCTGCCCAGCAACACCCATTGGGGTGGTGTCATTATGTTTGACAGTCTCCTGGAGGGGAATGAGTCTCCAAGAAATGGACAGCCCCATCAAGAGGATCCTCCTGGATGATGTATTTTGGGAGAGAGTAGTAAGCAGCCTGAAACTCCTGAAACCTATAACCGTAGCCATTGCACGGATTGAGGGAGACAATACCATCCTGTCTGATGTTCAGCCTCCGCTTGCAGATGTAAGAGAAGAAATCCGTACTGTCCTACCTACTTCACTGTTGCTCCAAGCAGAGGAAACTGCAGTTCTGAAATGCATCAAAAAGCACGAAGACTTCTGCCTGAAGCCCATACATGCCTCAGCGTACATGTTGGACCGCAATTATGCTGGTAAGAGCATCCTGCCTGTAGCGAAGTATACTTTCAAGCAAGGGCTTTGGGCTGGAGATGCAATATGGCAGTTGTGCCAACATATCGCATCAGCCACCGGGTGGAAGGGACTTTGTGGGTCTGAGGCTCTTTCCCCTGTTGCCTCTATCATCCTCTAAATCGCACATCAGCCGCCTCAGAGCGCAACTTGTCCTTGTTTGGGAACACAAAACAAAGCATGCAACCGGCTGACCAATACAAGGGTTGAAGAATTGGTGGCCATCTGAGCAAATCTGAGGCTTTTTGAGCCTGACAACGAGCAATCCTCAACAAGGTTGGAAAGTGACAGTGAAGATGAGGCCCCAGAGTCTGATGTTCAAGAGGTGGACATTGAGCAGGTCCAGGGAGGAGACATGGAAGCCTGAGAGGAAGACAACCAAAGCTTTAGTCTAGAAACTATCATTTTACAGATGTATGTTAAATGTTTTTGGGAGATGTGACGGATCATTCAATATTCCCTTTGGTTGATCAGTGAAATCATCCCATGTGAAGAGTCGAGTCGTTTTAATTAAAGTTCAATGTGTAACAACAAAAGAAATCTATTGGGATTTAATCATTTGCAATTATTCCTACTTATAATAAGGTAAAAGGTTTGTTTGTCTCCATATGGTAAATTTATCCAATGCAAAAAAAAAATCTACATTTTTAAATGGTATTTAATTTTCATATATTCCCACAAAGTTTCCACCTCTGAATATTCCCCAAAATGTGCAACCCTAGTCCAATCACACCAAGACAGTTGTAAAGAGGGCACGACAAAGCCTATTTTCCCCTCAGGAGACAAAAAATATTGGGCATGGGTCCTCAGATCCTCAAGGTTCTACAGCTGCACCATCGAGAGCAGCCTGACTGGTTGCATCACTGCCTGGTATGGTAACTGCTCGGCTGCAAGGCACTACAGAGGGTTGTGCGTACGGCCCAGTACAACACTGGGGCCAAGCTTCCTGCCATCCAGGACCTCGACCACCGTCTGGTATAATCTATGCATAGTCACATGTACATATTACCTTGACTAATCTGTGCCCGTAACCTCTGTGTATAGATAGCCCTGCTACTGTTATTTTACTGCTGCTCTTTAACTATGTTACTTATATTTTTTTACTTAACACTTATTTTTCTTAACTGAATTTCATTGTAATGTCTACACCTTTTTATATTCGGCGCATGTGACAAATAATATTTGCTTTAATACAATCCTTTTTAGATAGTCTCATGCCCCCCGTCATAATGACCAAACATCCTGCCCACTGGCACAGTAATTTGAAATTGAGTTGTATTTCACTTCTGTCTTTCCAGACTGTTTTAGCAACTCAATACAATTTAAAGCAATGCTATCTAGCTAACGTTGTTTTGGTTTTTCAAACACTACTTAAGTCACTCTCGACATAAACGGCAGGTCGGTGCAATAACTAAGCTACCTGCTACATAACTTTTTTTATTTTTTTCATGTTCAAATTTTTCAGGATCCAATGATGAATTACGTGGAAAAGCCTGAAGACATTACGAAAGACGCATGGATGGACAAACTGAACAATGTACAAATACAGAGGGCTGACATGAACCGGCTTATTATGAATTACCTGGTGACAGGTATACCATCATTCACACTTTGTCATTTGCTGCTAAAACAACCTCCAATCTGAGCCGCGCTCAATCCCAGTTTACTGTTCTGCTCCAAACGTCTTTGGCTTTTCAGCTCGTCTACTTGCAGAATCGCTCACCTTTTTCCTTGATCTTTCCTATATCCGGTTGATTGTTCTTGTGATTTTGATGGTCTCACTCTTGTCTGTGTTTGTGCAGAGGGGTTTAAAGAGGCAGCTGAGAAGTTCCGGATGGAGTCTGGGATCGATCCCAGTGTGGACCTGGACTCACTGGATGAGAGGATAAAGATCAGAGAGATGATCCTAAAGGGGCAAATACAGGAGGCCATCGCACTCATCAACCACTTACACCCAGAACTTCTTGACACCAGGCGCTACCTGTACTTTCACCTGCAAGTAAGGATGCCCTCAGTGGACTGTTTTGGGACCAGCTCCTGTCCAAATCATAAGCATCTCGATGTGGATGTCCATTGCCTACACCAAAACACTTGAACTTCTGTCATCCCTCTCCATTTCTTTCCTCTTTGCAGCAACAGCACTTGATTGAGTTAATCAGGCTGCGGGAGACGGAGTCTGCTTTGGAGTTTGCCCAGACACAGCTGGCAGAGCAGGGTGAGGAGAGCAGAGAGTGCTTGACAGAGATGGAGAGGACGCTGGCTCTTCTTGCCTTCGATACCCCAGAGGAGTCGCCCTTTGGAGACCTGCTTAACATGATGCAGCGACAGAAGGTGTGTGTGGGTGGTCTATAATCTGCATCATTGTATTATTAGAGCCTCTTTACACTACACTAGTTTGACAACACATACTAGTTCCATTACATATTTTTGTAGTGTAAAAAGACTTAACTTACCTTGGCCCAGTGTCGTTCGGGGTAGGCCGTCATCGTAAATAAGAATTTGTTCTTAACTGAATTGCTTAGTTAAATAAATAATACCAGTATACAGAATTTGCTGTTGGCCAAATTGAAAATGTCCACACGCTTTAACTCTTTGCATTGATCATGTGTGCAACATGGTTTGGATGAGATGGGGAGGCAGGGTAGCCTAGAGGTTAGAGCGTTGGACTAGTAACCGGAAGGTTGCAAGTTCAAACCCCCAATCTGTCGTTCTGCCCCTGAACAGGCAGTTAACCCACTTAACTGACTTGCCTAGCTAAATAAATAAAGCTAACTATAGGTATAGTTATCCTTATTTTGTTTTTCTAAATACTAAAATATTTATGGTTTGCTATTAGCTGCACACACATGAATCAGGAATGTGCCTTTTGGTCACACCACATCCAAGGCTAATGTAAGGAAAATTGTAAAGATAAAATTTGCACATCTGAAGTTGAAGAGCTCTTACTTCACATATTTTACTAATAGCCTTAATGTGCATTTGTAAAGGGGTCTCCTTTTTATAGGTGTTCTGTCTGACTGTATTCCTGTAATTGACACCATTCTTTCCCTTCTGAATGCTCTTCAGGTGTGGAGTGAGGTGAACCAGGCTGTGTTGGACTATGAGAACAGGGAGTCAACGCCCAAGCTGGCCAAGCTACTCAAGCTGCTGTTGTGGGCTCAGAACGAGCTGGACCAGAAGAAAGTCAAATACCCCAAAATGACAGACCTCAGCAAAGGCATTATCGAGGATCCCAAGTGAAATGACGAGCAGTGACATGGACTACCATACTTTCTCCTATTTATAATCCGTGAAAGACTGGATGATAAAGGAAAAATAACATGTATATAAATGCTTTTTTTCATGTTGCATACATGAGAGGACTTAATTGAGTGTGCAAATGCTATATGGCTGTAAAAAAATAAATGTAAACACGATTTAAACATTTCAACGAAAGTATTCGGCCCCCTTGAACTTTGACCTTTTGCCACATTTCAGGCTTCAAACATAAAGATATAAAACTGTATTTCTTTGTGAAGAATCAACAACAAGTGGGACACAATCATGAAGTGGAACGACATTTATTGGATATTTCAAACGTTTTTAACAAATCAAAAACTGAAAAATTGGGCGTGCAAAATTATTCAGCCCCCTTAAGTTAATACTTTGTAGCGCCACCTTTTGCTGCGATTACAGCTGTAAGTCGCTTGGGGTATGTTTATCAGTTTTGCACATCGAGAGACTGAAATTTTTTCCCATTCCTCCTTGCAAAACAGCTCGAGCTCAGTGAGGTTGGATGGAGAGCATTTGTGAACAGCAGTTTTCAGTTCTTTCCACAGATTCTCGATTGGATTCAGGTCTGGACTTTGACTTGGCCATTCTAACACCTGGATATGTTTATTTTTGAACCATTCCATTGTAGATTTTGCTTTATGTTTTGGATCATTGTCTTGTTGGAAGACAAATCTCCGTCCCAGTCTCAGGTCTTTTGCAGACTCCATCAGGTTTTCTTCCAGAATGGTCCTGTATTTGGCTCCATCCATCTTCCCATCAATTTTAACCATCTTCCCTGTCCCTGCTGAAGAAAAGCAGGCCCAAACCATGATGCTGCCACCACCATGTTTGACAGTGGGGATGGTGTGAGCTGTGTTGCTATTACGCCAAACATAACGTTTTGCATTGTTGCCAAAAAGTTCAATTTTGGTTTCATCTGACCAGAGCACCTTCTTCCACATGTTTGGTGTGTCTCCCAGGTGGCTTGTGGCAAACTTTAAACAACGCTTTTTATGGATATCTTTAAGAAATGGCTTTCTTCTTGCCACTCTTCCATAAAGGCCAGATTTGTGCAATATACGACTGATTGTTGTCCTATGGACAGAGTCTCCCCTCAGCTGTAGATCTCTGCAGTTCATCCAGAGTGATCATGGGCTTCTTGGCTGCATCTCTGATCAGTCTTCTCCTTGTATGAGCTGAAAGTTTAGAGGGATGGCCAGGTCTTGGTAGATTTGCAGTGGTCTGATACTCCTTCCATTTCAATATTATCGCTTGCACAGTGCTCCTTGGGATGTTTAAAGCTTGGGAAATCGTTTTGTATCCAAATCCGGCTTTAAACTTCTTCACAACAGTATCTCGGACCTGCCTGGTGTGTTCCTTGTTCTTCATGATGCTCTCTGCGCTTTTAACGGACCTCTGAGACTATCACAGTGCAGGTGCATTTATACGGAGACTTGATTACACACAGGTGGATTGTATTTATCATTAGTCATTTAGGTCAACATTGGATCATTCAGAGATCCTCACTGAACTTCTGGAGAGAGTTTGCTGCAAGTAAAGGGGATGAATAATTTTGCACGCCCAATTTTTCAGTTTTTGATTTGTTAAAAAAGTTTGAAATATCCAATAAATGTCGTTCCACTTCATGATTGTGTCCCACTTGTTGTTGATTCTTCACAAAAAAATACAGTTTTATATCTTTATGTTTGAAGCCTGAAATGTGGCAAAGGGTCGCAAAGTTCAAGGGGGCCGAATACTTTCGCAAGGCACTGTATCATCTATTCATAGTCACTTTAATAACTCCACCTACATGTACATATGACAACTTACCGGTGTCCCCGCACATTGACTCTGTACCGGTACCCCGCTGTATATAGTCTCGCTATTGTTATTTTACTGCTGCTCTTTAATAACTTATTACTTAGATTTCTTATTTTTATGTGTTTTTTAAAAACCGCATTGTTGGTTAGGGGCTCATAAGTAAGCATTTCACTGTAAGGTCTACCTACACCTGTTGTATTCGGCGCATGTGACTAATAATATTTGATTTGATGTTGTGCGGCAACCTCTTGTTTTTGCCTGCTTGCATGGCTTACACTGCTTTTTAACTCTCTTGTTCTTCACATCTCTCCAGTTCCATGGTCTTAATTGTATTTTTATTAACCCTTATTTTACCAGGTAAGTTGACTGAACACATTCTCATTTACAGCAACAACCTGGTGAATAGTCAGAGGGGAAGAGAGGGTCATGAATAAGCCAATTGGAAGCTGGGGATGATTAGGTGGCCATGATGGTATGAGGGGCAGATTTGGAATTTAGTCTGGAAATCAGGGTTAACACCCATACTCTTATAGGTGTCATGGGATCTTTAGAGACTACAGAGTTAGGACGCTCATTCGATGTCCCATCCGAAAGACGGCACCCTACCCAGGGCAATGTCCCCAATCATTGCCCTGGGGCATTGGGATATGTATTTATTTTTAGACCAGAAGCTAGATTGCATTTTACTGGCCCACCAACACCACTTCCAGCAACATCTGATCTATCATCCAGGGACGGACCAGGACCAACTCTGCTTAGCTGCAGAGGCAAGCCAGCAGTGGAATGCAGGGTGGTATGCTTCTGTAATACTAGTTACACATTAATGTCATGGCTACATACCTTCTTCAAAGATACATTTTCGCACGCTTTAATTTCTTAAGGCTCTTTCTTTGCCTCATCATGTCTTACCTAAACTGCCTTCTTCACCCAAAATAAATGGTCTAACCATTGCAATTTAGTGTAATCTGACAATTCACTATATCATAATTCATACCTCTAATATAAGTTGTTCCAGGGATGGGTGAGTAAGGTAATCCCATCTGTGCTCTTTGGAGAATAACATTTCAGATCACCTCATTCAGCAAGGTATAATAATGACACAGTTTACAGGACATGGTAATAACAGACTGTTCTCTGTTCTAGGTTTTGGAACAGCATCTGTTAGGAAGATGATGCAGGTAAGCCTATTTGGTTTAAGATCGCTAACTTGTGAAACTGAACATATAATATTCAGTGTTATGTGGGCAGAGAGAAAGTATGCGTAAGAGATTTGTTCAGACAGGTGGGATCTCCACAATTTCATGCCAGACAAGGCAATGAGACATATCCATTTGAATATATCTGAATTATTTTCCATGACTGACAATACTGACATCTCTTGAAATCGGGAATTTAAAGTTAAATAACGTGACTCTGGATGTTACATACTCTGTCTGGTCCATGGGTGTGTTTATCCACTCTCCATTTCCCTTCAGCTGTGGCCTTTATCTCTGCTGCTAAGGGCCTGGCCACCTTCAACATCAGGCCTGGCCACCTTCAACATCTGTTTGTGTGTTCATGTCACATTATACAATACACATTATAGAGGTACACCTGTACATACTACAAACATCTGTAGGGTAACTTCTCATCCAGGTGTTAGTATACTAACTCATTGCCATTGTCCCTATGCCCTAGTCGTGTGTCTGTGAATGTACTGGACCTCGCCCCATCGTGAGCTGGAACCTGGTTTGGTCAGTTTGTCCTACTCACTAGGTCCATACTTGCGAACATTAGAAAATGTTAAACTTAAACTTGGGTTTAAGTTTAAACTTGAACCTTTTCTCCACCTCAAAATCTGTATCAGCCAATTAAAATCGCAGACGTAGTTTCACATGATAGAATGATACATGTTAGCTGTTCCCATTGGATACCCTGGCACACTTAGCCCTATGCTAATAACACCAGCTGCGCATGATTCTTTCTTGTAACAAATTCTGCATCCAATTCAGTGGCGACCTGTCATTCAGGGCAGGTGTAGCCCCACCTATTTTGAGCCCCACATTTTTAGCATGTTTTTTTTTGCATGTAATTTTAGTTAATACATGTCACATATCAGTTTGCAAACTATGTAAAAAAAATATATATATCATTGAGCCACATAGAAACATGGTCTATTTTTTTGTTTTCTTGAGTAAGGCAGTTTCAAAATGCAGGTGTTTCAGCCTAGCTCAGTGCTTTCTGTGGTGGTGGGGCAAGCGAGCAGAAAATACGGAGCATTGCACCGTGATTGGCTCAGCGTTCTGTCACTCATGGGGACACAACATCACCACCAAATCTCAGGGTAGAGATCGAAAATGTAAGCCCCTTTTGTACTGCCATAGAGTTACATTAGAAGTGCCCATCCAACGAGGTCATTGGCCACAGATACAATTACGTCAAATCACATTATATCTACAGTAGCTTTGATTGGACTGATCATGTCAACATCATACTTTCAAAATCTTAGCAAGCAGTCATCATCAATTAAGTCAACAATGTACTGGCAAATCCATTTGTCATCTTTGTCATATGAAGAGAAATAATTAAGAGATAAATATAGATAAAACATATCCATGCACATCGGCCATTGGACATAAACATTACACAAGTTGGAAATTGCAAATTCAACAATGAGTGGTTTGGTTGGAATCAGTGGCTAACTGCAAGCATTGCAAATAAATCATTAGCCTGCTATTCAGTGGAGTGACTGTGTGGTCCCAAGTTTAAGATTAAGGGTCTCTTTTCCAAGTTTAAAATTATAAACATTCAACTTTGGCCATGCTGTCAATGAAGCATGATTTGTGCCGCGTTCAAAACGACTGTTAACTCGGAACTGCAAAATCTGACTTAAGTGAGTTCAAGACAACTGGGAACTCGGGAAAAACAAGCTATGACTGGGAAAATAAGTTTTGAACTTTCATCCAACTCGTAATTGTAAAATCGGAACTCGTGCCTCTTTCTAGAGCTACTACCTGAAGATCACTGACGTCATCATGATTCTACCTTTTTTTTTCAGAGTTCCCAGTTGTCTTGAAAGCACCATAAAACCAGAAAATGCCAGACTTTGAGGACAAAGTTTGATGACAAAATTTGCCCACGAAGGACCGCTGCGCCACCTACCTGTTCAAGTGAGCACAGCACAACAACGTGAGTCCAAAAATGTCTTGTATGCTTCTGCATAAATTATGTAATATACCAGGGAGATATGTATACTGTAGCTAAGAAAGTAATACTAACTATATGTGGTGTAGTAAGCTGTTAGTAGTGTCACGCCTGCTCCCGCTACCTCTCCCTGGCACTCGAAGGTGCCAGGCTCCCCAGCATTACGCACTCCTGCCACCATCAGTATGCACACCTGCCTTCCCCCGTCACGTGCATCAGCGATTATTGGACTCACCTGGACTCAATCACCTCTGTCATTACCTCCCCTATATCTGTCTGTTCCCAAGCTCTGTTCCCTGCTTCAGGATTAATGTTAGTTCGTCTTTGGATACCCGTTTCTGATGCTGTCCTGTTTGTTGTCTGTTCCATATGAAATGTTCTACTCCCCATACCTGCTTCTTTTCTCCAGCGTCAGTCCTTACAAGTAGCCCATGTGCCTCACCCTAATCATTTTTGTCTATCTTCACCTCTTAATTTCGCCTACTGTTCTGACTTGGTGGTGCAGATGTAGCCTATAACCTGTTTTTGAGAAATGTAATCATTGAATATTGTAAGAACTTTCAGTGTCTGCTTATATGCCCCCTTTATTTACAGACAAAGAGGCATACATATGCAAATTGGTATTGGTATGTTATGCAGATCACATTTACCATCCTCCTTCCTTACCTCGTCAATGAATGTCCCATAGGCCTCTACATTATGGACAAGGTATGTGTATGAAAACCATTATCAAAACGTTTTTTTCCCCCATTTACAACCAAAACCAAGGTATGAATACTGTTGTGTCAATGTTTGGTTAATCATCTGTATAATTACAATTTTTTGGGGATTCACAGACTTCACCCTCCCTACACCTCTGATGAATATAACAGGAAATCTGTTCGATCACCATGCACTGCAATATCCTTCTGGCTATGGATACAGAGAACATCAACACATTAACATCAACACGCCAGAGGAAATACCCATTGGACATGGGATTCTGCTGGGAGTTGACCTCATATTTAGATTTGTTTTTATTCTGCTTTGCCACTAAAATCATAATAAACACAGAACTAAAATATTGTGTTATTGTTACAGTATGCATATTATTAATATTAATAATAATAACAAGGGAGGGAGGGTAGTTAAAAAATGTACCCCAAAAGGTTCTTTAAAAGGTATGTCGAGGATCCATTAAAAGGGGTTCTTTGAAGGACCCTTTTAAAGGGTTCTTCGAATAACTTATAGTGATTCCCCCACATTTTCAATTTGAATAATCCCTAAAGGATACTCCAGGAACCTTTTCTATTTAGAGTGCATCTACCGTC
Source organism: Oncorhynchus mykiss (assembly GCF_013265735.2). Taxonomy (NCBI): domain Eukaryota; kingdom Metazoa; phylum Chordata; class Actinopteri; order Salmoniformes; family Salmonidae; genus Oncorhynchus; species Oncorhynchus mykiss. Next base: position 46,466,057 of record NC_048580.1, read on the forward strand.
ATTCCACCTGGAGCGTAAAGACATATCCAAGCTGGAGGCAATAGGAAATGTCAGGAATAACTTTACCGGCTCTGAGAAACAAGCCCTTAAATCTCCAGAATTACACATCTCTAGTCATCCTCCCAGTGGACAAGGGAGGCGCTGTTACTGTACACGTCTACATAGTCTATAAGACTGAAGTACTCAGATTGATCAGACATTCCAGAAGAGACAAACCCCACAACACAGCTTTTGGCTGTAGTCGAACAGACTGTCACTAAGGGCATGCACAATAGTGATATCACCAAAAGAGAACACAGTGATATCAGACAAGGTTTGGCAGAAGGCATGAAGATCTCTGCTCTGCTTCAAATTTCCTGAATGATAAATATGCATTTCTGAGTTGTATAATTAAAAACAGTATCTTGTAGGATTCAATAATTGGAAGTGTAAGAGTTGTTGCCTTGTCCCTTTCTCTGCAATTGTCATTCTAATGGAAACATTTACTGTACATCGAAAGGTGCAAAGTTATGGGCAAAGACACAAAAACATCCACATCAAATTAAATATATTTCTTGATCAAATAACATGGAGAACAACTACATTTTGTGCAGTATTAATTTAACATCCTTACAACCCACCATTACTCTATTGCACATAGGCTGGCTCAATTTACCTGTAGATTTTCCATCACCATGAAGAAAAACAATGCACAATACAGTAATTGAGTACATTGAGGCTGTCACGGCTGTTGAAAGGAGAGGACCAAGACTGCATTACAGTGCTTGAGGCATCACTATAGACCTGGGTTTGATCCCACGCTGTATCACAGCTGGCTGTGACAGGGAGACCCATGAGGCAGTATACAATTGGCCCAGCGTCGTCCAGGTTAGGAGAGGGTTTGCCAGGCCGAGATTTCCTTGTCCGATCGCGCTGTAGAGACTCCTGTGGCATAGGGCTAAGTGTGCCAGGTTACCTAATGGGAACAGCTAACATTTAGCGTTCTATCACGTGCAACTATGTCAACGATTTTAATTGACTGATGCCGATTTTGAGACTGAGAAAAAGTTTAAGTTCAAACTTTTTCGAATGTTGTATAAGTATGGACCCATTATCTTTCGCTATCGTTGTGTCTGTCATCCGTTCCATTTGTTCCATTTAGATTGGCAAACAAATATGTTGGTCCCAAAAATGGCTCATTATTGTGTTTGAATATATGTGGGGCTTTCACAAGTATGTATCCGATATCAAGACGCTATGTATATTGTACATCAGAATTATATGATGTTCAAGGTTAAGTGTATTATAGGCCTATATACTGTATTTGACTGTAAATGAGACCAGTTTGTGTATCCTACAGGGCTGGTTCTGTTGTACGTCTGCTTACCTGATTAAGGTCACAACTTCCTGGGTTACCGTGTTCTCCCTCATCACAATGGTGAATACCATGGGCCTGGCAGCGTTCCTCATGTTTGGAGATGGCAATTGCGTGGACTTGTGGAATTTGTCCCAAGTCACACTTGTATGACTCACAGAGAGACTGCCATTAACTTTGTGTGTACACACTCCCCTACATATTTACAGTGCCTTGCGAAAGTATTCGGCCCCATTGAACTTTGCGACCTTTTGCCACATTTCAGGCTTCAAACATAAAGATATAAAACTGTATTTTTTTGTGAAGAATCAACAACAAGTGGGACACAATCATGAAGTGGAACGACATTTATTGGATATTTCAAACTTTTTTAACAAATCAAAAACTGATAAATTGGGCGTGCAAAATTATTCAGCCCCTTTACTTTCAGTGCAGCAAACTCTCTCCAGAAGTTCAGTGAGGATCTCTGAATGATCCAATGTTGACCTAAATGACTAATGATGATAAATACAATCCACCTGTGTGTAATCAAGTCTCCGTATAAATGCACCTGCACTGTGATAGTCTCAGAGGTCCGTTAAAAGCGCAGAGAGCATCATGAAGAACAAGGAACACACCAGGCAGGTCCGAGATACTGTTGTGAAGAAGTTTAAAGCCGGATTTGGATACAAAAAGATTTCCCAAGCTTTAAACATCCCAAGGAGAACTGTGCAAGCGATAATATTGAAATGGAAGGAGTATCAGACCACTGCAAATCTACCAAGACCTGGCCGTCCCTCTAAACTTTCAGCTCATACAATGAGAAGACTGATCAGAGATGCAGCCAAGAGGCCCATGATCACTCTGGATGAACTGCAGAGATCTACACCCGAGGTGGGAGACTCGGTCCATAGGACAACAATCAGTCGTATATTGCACAAATCTGGCCTTTATGGAAGAGTGGCAAGAAGAAAGCCATTTCTTAAAGATATCCATAAAAAGTGTTGTTTAAAGTTTGCCACAAGCCACCTGGGAGACACACCAAACATGTGGAAGAAGGTGCTCTGGTCAGATGAAACCAAAATTGAACTTTTTGGCAACAATGCAAAACGTTATGTTTGGCGTAAAAGCAACACAGCTGAACACACCATCCCCACTGTCAAACATGGTGGTGGCAGCATCATGGTTTGGGCCTGCTTTTCTTCAACAGGGACAGGGAAGATGGTTAAAATTGATGGGAAGATGGATGGAGCCAAATACAGGACCATTCTGGAAGAAAACCTGATGGAGTCTGCAAAATACCTGAGACTGGGACGGAGATTTGTCTTCCAACAAGACAATGATCCAAAACATAAAGCAAAATCTACAATAGAATGGTTCAAAAATAAACATATCCAGGTGTTAGAATGGCCAAGTCAAAGTCCAGACCTGAATCCAATCGAGAATCTGTGGAAAGAACTGAAAACTGCTGTTCACAAATGCTCTCCATCCAACCTCACTGAGCTCGAGCTGTTTTGCAAGGAGGAATGGGAAAAAATGTCAGTCTCTCGATGTGCAAAACTGATAGAGACATACCCCAAGCGACTTACAGCTGTAATTGCAGCAAAAGGTGGCGCTACAAAGTATTAACTTAAGGGGGGCTGAATAATTTTGCACGCCCAATTTTTCAGTTTTTGATTTGTTAAAAAAGTTTGAAATATCCAATAAATGTCGTTCCACTTCATGATTGTGTCCCACTTGTTGTTGATTCTTCACAAAAAATACAGTTTTATATCTTTATGTTTGAAGCCTGAAATGTGGCAAAAGGTCGCAAAGTTCAAGGGGGCCGAATACTTTCGCAAGGCACTGTATTTGGACAGTGAAGCTAAACCTTTTCCTTTGTCTCTGTACTCCAGCATTTTGTATTTGAGATCAAATGTTTCATATGAGGTAATAGAACAGAATGTCTCCTTCTATTTGAAATTCCCTTATATGTGTATTAAAGTAGCCAAAAGTTTAGTATGAGCAACCAATGACTACATCAAGCTTGTGACTACAAATTTGTTGGATGTATTTGCAATTTGTTTTGGTTTTGTTTCAGATTATGTTGTGCCCTATATACATTGAATGGTAACTAATGCATTGTGTCATTGAGTCACTTTTATTGTAAATAAGAATATAATGTTTCCGATCACTTCTACATTAATGTGGATGCTGCCATGATTACAAATCATCATAAATGGTTAGTTACAGAGGCTCAAAGATCATACCCCCAAGACATGCTGACCTCTCACCATTACAAATAACAGGGGAGGTTAGCATTTTTTGAGGAGTATGATTTTGTAACAATGTACACAATTGTATTTTGTTTTGTTTTATATGTTTGTGTAGGACAAATGTCTGTCTAACAAAATGATTTTTAAAAAGGATTGTAAATACAGTAGGCCTATGAAAAAGTGACTTGTTTCTGTCACGTTTTATATTATGCCCTCTAGCACCAGATCTGAGAATAAGATCATGTTGGGATACAATGGAACTAAGTGTCATTACAAAATAGATTTAGCTATTGAACCCACTTTAAAACATCCCCAAGCATGTTTGTTGTTACATAAAATAAGGGTTTAAAACATGTATAGTTAAATGTTGTTTAACTTGGTAGAACTTTGAAAACATTATATTGTCAAAAATGCATGTTCGTTCTCTGATATTGAATAGAGAAATAAAGACCTAGTAGAAAGCAACTTTATGTGTGGGTAGGCACATACAGCCTTGGGGAGGAAAAGCCACAGAGAATTAGTGCAGTTTCAGCACCATAGCCAGTGGACAGCGGTGGTGCTGGTGCAGCCTGGTCTCATAGTTTATAAATGTGCAGCGGACGCCTGACGCCTGGACCATTGTTTTAGGCTTAGCCTATTCTATGTATTCAATAGTGGAATACGGAGCACATTCCATATGCCCAGTAGGCTACTACATTAATCATTCTCCGGATCCAAAGTTGTACAACAAGGGTGTAGTTGACATCGACAGTGAGTTTACGTTTGCTAAAATCCCTTGCACATATACTGTAGGAGTCAGTGGTGCATCAGATATGTAAATTAATTGATGCTTCTGTTGGATAATGTTTCTATAATTATATTGGTATGGACATTGGACACTGACTGGTGTTTGTTCTAACACTCCAGATTCAGGAAATAGGCTATAGGAGGCTATATCAAATGAATTGTAATAGCCTGCGAAGAATGCTCCTTTTCCACTATTGCGGGCTGTCACTATCCATTGTTTGTGTGTAGTAATATGCCCTTGTGATCTAAGCTACACTAAAACTACACTTAAGAAAATTATATTTTACTTAAATAAAGTTACGTTGATAAGGTAGTTCAGCACATCCAAACTACTTAGTGAAATTATCAGTATGTAAATCTGAAATGTCATAGACTACAAATTGCAAAATGAAGGGTTTAAAACATGTACAGATAAATAGTTGAACTTGGTAGAACTTTGAAAACATTATATTGCCAAAATGCTAGATCCCTTTTCGTCATACCGTACGTTAACAGAATGTGTAATTTAGACAATTAAACACAATAACTATGTTTCAAGTGAGAATTAAGCATGCCTGATGCCGAAAAAGAAAGGAAATGATTGCCTACTTCACCCATATTTTATTTTATTTAGCTAAAAGACTTAACTACTGTAGTTCCAGTAGTTAGCCAGGTCTCATAGACTAGGAGTAACATAGTAAATCAGGGACTCTCAAATTAGTATGATATGTTAAGTTTGGTATGGTTACATAAGACAGACTACTTAAGGCAATAACGCAAAAGTTTAGCAACCCAAATATTGCGAGTTCGAATCTCATCACGGACAACTTTAGCATTTTAGCTCATTTGCAACATTTCAACTACTTAATACTTTTTAGCTACTTTGCAACTACTTAGCATCTTAGCTGACACTTCCCCTAACCGTATCCCCTTTAGCTAATCCTAACCCCTAACCCTAACCCTAATCCTTTAGCCTAACTCCTAAACTTAATCCTAATCTTAACTCCTAACCCCTAGTTTAGCTAACGTTAGCCAGCTAGTTAATGTTAGCCACCTAGCTAGAATATATATGTTTTGCAAATTTGTAACATATTGTAAATTTGCAAATTCATAAGGTATTGTACATTTTGCTAATTTGTAACAGATAATGTGAATTTTAATTTGTAACACATCATATGAAATGGGTGATGCACATCCACAAATGAATACATACCATACTAAACTAAACATAACATATACAAGATGGGGTGACTCGGATTTACATACAGAATAACACAAAATGCTCTGAGACCAGGTTGGTTGGGGAGGTGTTATCGTCGATGCACTATTTGCCCCACAAGGTGTCTATCTATCATTCAGATAGGTTTAAGAAAGTCATAAAATTACATAATAATCGGATATTATGGTTATTATGCACACTGGAAATGAACCGTAAACTGTTCTGCAAAATGTCAACCGCTCATCTCAAGAACATTTCGCGGATGGTTTATGGTGGGGGGAGTTTGACCCGTTCTTGATGTCAGTTGCTTCTAATCTTCAAGCATTGCATTCAATTGGGCGGAAGAGGACGAGTGTCTGGGATGAGAAGAGACGCAAATCCTTCTAGACTGGGTCAGAGATGATGAAAACAAAACAAGTGGACTACGCAACTACTGTTTCGGACAATCAAGGTTAATATATAGGGCAAATGTATTTGAAGCGATGTCCTCTCTCCGGTTATGCGTTATCATGGCTGGAGCGGTGCTGGGGCTGCGGATGCCTGGACCATTGTTATAGGCTTAGCTTATTCTATGTATTCGATAGCCGACGATGGACCATATTCCATAGGCCTAGTAGGCTACGATACTACATCATTCTCCGGATAGAAGGTTGTACAACAAGGGTGCAGTTAACATCGACAGGGAGGTCTCGCTTGTTAAAATCACTCGCGCATATTGGAGTCCGTGGTGCATCAGAGATGTAAACACAGTTATGCTTCTGGTGCATAATGTTTCTATAATTATAGTGGCACCCTGATGTAACTGGACCAATGTGGTATGGACATTGGACACTGACTGGTGTTTTGTCTGACGCTGCGGATTCACGAGATATAGGATGCTAGGCTACATCAAATTAATTGTAATAGCCTGCGCCAAATGCTCATTCTCCAGTTTTGCTGGCTGGCACTGTCCGTTGTTTGTGTGTAGTACTATGCCCCTTGTAATCTAAAAACAGGTGTGAGGTAATGGTGATTTGGAAACGGTCAGTATAGGGGAAGGTCCTCAAAAAATAGTTTACCAATTACATCACACTGGAAGAAGTTAAACTACACTAAAGAAAAATGGATCTTCTTTAACCAAAGTTACTTTGATAAAGCATAGTTCAGTACATCCAAACTACTTCGTGAACAATTAGCTATATGTAAATCTGAAATGTAATTGACTACAAATTGCAAGAATATATCACTCTGGGGTCATATGTTAACAGAAAGTGTAAGTTGGCCTGTTAAACATAAAAACGATGTTTCAAGTGAGAATTAGGCAGGTCTAATGCCGAAAAAGAAAGGAAATTGCCTACTTCACCCATATGTTATTTGCAAAAAGACCAACTAGGCCTACTGTAGTTCGAGCCGTTCAGCCTGGTCTCATTAACGTAGAAGTAACATAGTACATGTAAATCAGGGACATTCAAATTATTATATGTTACCTTTGGCATGGAATGCTACCAAAAATAATTCGCAGAAACCCGTTACTAAAGACAGAGTCATCGATGATTTTTCAAATTATATTTTAAAAGAGGAAGCTAAATATTTTAAGCATATATTTTATTTTCTGTCTCATCCTAACCCTCAGAATGACGATTACTCTAAGGAATTATTTCCAAATAATAACAAAAATGTAAAATTAACAGACAAAAAGATCAGTGCAAAGTCCAAATTACAGAGGAATAACCTTTTGAGGCTATTGCATCCTTTCAGTCTGGAAAAACCCTAGGGCTTGATGGCAAGCCTTTTTTATATACTCATAGCTCCATTATTAGATTGTTTGAACTACTCCTTTAGAAATGGTAGTCTGTCAGGTACTCGGCAGGAAAGTCGGGAATTTGCCTATTATTAAAACAAGACCCAGATGGCAAATATAAAGATTCAGTCCATCTAAAAAATTGGAGGCCTCTTACACTTCAATGTGTGATGCAAAAATACTAGCGAACTGCATAGTTTTACCTTCATAGCGGATTTTGAAAATGCCTTTGATAGAGTAAAACTGGATTATACATATACATCGATTATTTTCACTTTGGTGAGTCTCTTATTCAATGGGTAAAAGTAATGTTTTTGCAACCCCAGGTGTATAATAGTAAATTGCGGCTACTTCTCAGAGTTTTTAACTATCAAGAGGAGTTCAACAAGGCTGTCCCCCTGTCACCATATCTATTTGTTATGGCCATCGAAATGCTAGCTATTAAAATAATATTAGAGGATTAGAAATCCAAGGTTTAAAAACAAAGGCGTCTATGTATGACGATGACTCAAGTTTTATATTCAGTCTGCAAGCTAGATCCTTGCAATTTCTCATTGAAGATCTAGATAACTTTTCTGGCCTAATTATAATGCGTGTACCATATTACGTATTTGATCTTTAAAAAACACAACTTTACCCCGCAGTTTACCTGTAAAATGGGCTGACGGTAAAGTAGACGTACTTGGTATTCATATCTCAAAAGATATGAGCACAACTTTTTATAGAAACAGAAAACTAGTAAAAATAGATCCTGCAAACATGGAGGGGTAAATACCTGTCTATTTATGGAAAAATGAACTCCTTAGTCATATCTCAGGTTACTCACTTACTAATGGTGCTGCCTACACCTGATGATTCGTTTTTCAAATAATTGGAGTAAAGAATATTTCACTTTATCTGGGATGCTAAACCAGATGAGATGAAGTATCTATATAAATAATATTATCTGGGTGGTTTGAGATTATAAAAGCACTACACCTCTCTCTAAAAGCTTCACTTATACGAACATTATTCTCAAATAGATTGCTGAGAAAATATGTCCACTGTTTAAAAATGGCCTTTTTGCCTTTGTGCAGATTGCCATGTCTCATTTTCGATGAATTGAAAATGAAACATTGTTGAAAGTGTCTCTCTTTTTCGAACAAGCATTGCAGGGCTGGTTACAATGTCATCCCCTCAAAAAGATACACAAAATATTCGTTCTATGTTTGAAAAGGGTATTTTGTTTTTAAATGATATTGTAAATTGGAATGTTACAGTTATGTCTTTCATGGAGCTATCGAAATTGTATGGGAAGTTCTGCTTAATCCAAGATTACAACCAATTGATTACATTACCCCAAAAATGGAGGAGACGGGTGGCAACGGGAGGAGGTAGGGAACTGGTCTGTCTGCCCAATATAAAGGATCAAAACTGTCAGAGGAACAAAAATAGGAAAGTATACCAGTTTCATTTGAGGACCAGGATGTTGACATCTGTGCCATACAGATTCCAAAATAGCTGGGAAGAGATTTTTGATATACCGATTCCATGGCAAAGGGTGTATGAGTTTATATATAAAACAACGTAAGATTAATTGAAGACTTTGTGCTTTTCAGCTAAAATTATTGTACAGAATTCTTGGAACCAACAAAATGTTGAATATTTGGGGCATACAAACGTCACAGCTCTGCAGATTTTGTTGTGAGAATACAGAATCAATAGACCATTTGTTCTGGTCTCAGGTTGAGGAATGGCTGAAAAAGCCATTCATCTAAAATTGACCCTAGAAATAGCATTGTTGGGAGATCTGGTCAGTCAATTACTAATATACTAATACTCGTAGTAAGAGTATTTATCTTCAACTTGCAAACTGTGGATTCTATTCGATTAGATAGATTCAAATTGTATGTTAAACATCACAGCATAGTTGAAAGATATATGGTGCATAGAAATCCGAAGAGGGTGGCCAGCAGAGATGGATGGAATGGGCTGAGGGAAGCTGGGTGTTGAGATGTGGAACTGAAGACAAGTGGGAGTGGAGTTGCTGGGTGGGGGATAGAATGACAGTCAAAGATAAAAGTAAAAAATAAAGTTTAAATAAACAACAACAAAAAGTATGTTTCAATGACACTGAGGGGCAACACTGTTACATCCATTACCTGTTTGCCTGAGGCTGATGCCGTGCAGGTGCTTGTACGCGCGTAACCTCGCATTCAAACGGACACATGTACATGTACGCATCCTCACATGTACGTGTGCACGCATGCACACACACACACACACACACACACACACAAATAGTGCCACACATGCACTCAAACGCCTTGCTGTTTGGATTTTTGTTGTCCTTGTCTTCTGTTTTTTTAAATTGTTGTTTTCCTTTGTTTTTCTTTTTTTTCCATATTGCTGGTGCATTGGGGACGGTGGCTTGGGGTGGGCGTTTGGGGGTTCTCGGATGGTTGAGGGGCAGCTCTAAGGAATTGTGGGGGGGGGGGGATCTTGGATGGTTGGTGGCCTAACGGTTGGGAGATGGGGCCGGTGGCCGATATGTTGCTGGATCGGGTCCCCGATTTGACTTGGTGGGAGATCTCTCGACGTGCCCTTGGGCTGGACGCTTGACCCTGGTTGCTCCTGTGGGTCGCTCTGGATGGGAGTCTGCTAGATGACTGAATGCAACGTACATTTTGAACGGCTTCACTGCAGGTAGATTGTATGTTTTAATATGTAAAAATAAATAAACAGTTTAGCATGGTACATAAGACAGGTTACTTAAGGCAATAACACGGACATCTAGCAACCCAAAGTTTGAGTGTTAGAATCTCATTACAAGCACCTGCATGGCATCAGCCTCAGGCAAACAGGTATTGGATGTAACAGTGTAACAGATGTAACAACTACTTCATATTTTTTTGCTACTTTGCATGTTAGCTAACCCTTCCCTTAACCAGGGATGCAAACTGGTGAGGGCCCAAAAAGGTGACACTTTTTTTTTGCACTGAAACATGCAAAAAATCCCTGCTAGGGGGAAATGCATGTTTTAGCTAATTAAACAACAAAGAATATGATCTACATGGTCAGTCTGTGTGTAAAATAAAAAGTGGTCAATGTGAACCTAACTCACAGCTAAAAAAAATTAAGAAAGCAATCCAATGTTATTTGTTGCCTAGACTTTACTGCAAATTACACTCAAGTTTTGAGAAAAACAATACACTAATATTGCAGTTAGCCATGAAAGCCTTTATAATAGAACACTTGTGACCACACACACACATCTAAGTATTGCACCTGGGGGAAAAACATCTTAAAGTACAAATAGAATGAAACAACAGGCATTCTATTTTTGCTCTATTATAATGGCAACTATAGTAGACATTGATCAAGTGCACAAGACTACATGTGTGCAAAAATAATGTTCACTGAGTATAAATGTGTATTATCCCCCCTCACACACACACACACACACGTGTTACTGTCAAGTTCAACACAACATAAGCAAAATCTTTGGGCTACACTGAACATTATTACAATTTCTGCCTCTGCATGCAGAGCATGATACCCTTTGTTGGCATACTTGATCTCTTTCAGGCAGAGAGTACACCTGGCATACCCCTTTTATCCACTGTATTGAAAAAGTGTGTGGTGTTCCTTTCACCTCTATAGTGGCATCCAGCTTAAACCAGGCCCAGCTACACTTGATCGCTGAATGCACTTGTCTAACAAGCAACGCATAATTTCCCCCTAATTCTCTCATTCTGAAAATTAACTACATACTGTAGAAAAAAAACATTAGTTCACAGATAGTAGTTACGTTCGTTAGCTAGTTAACATTTCACAGATTGCCAGGGTCCAGTAAGCAACTAACGCATTATAACTTGAACGACAAGGAGTCGTATACCAGTCAATACTATAGCGAATTGGTTAGGTGAAATGTGACTAGTTTGCATCCCTGCCTAACCCTTTAACCTAACTCCTAGCCTCAATAATGTTTACCACCTAGCTAACATAAGCCATAACAAATTGGAATCCGTAACATATCATACGTTTTGCAAAATCTATCATACAAAATGGATTACGGACATCCACAAATTAATACATATGAAAAACGTACTTTATCATACTATATGGAAAGTCTCGGATTTACGGACAAAATACAAAATTCTCGAGACCAGGTTGCAGCAGTTAGCTACACCACTAAATGGCAAAAAAGTAATTAACTACTCTAAACACTACCTCAATTTGAATTTAGTTCACAACTCCTGAACACTGGAGTAGTGGTTATTGGCATTAATCTAATGAAGCAATCCATCTGCAATCTAGGACAATTTATAGGTAAACTGAGCGAGTGTTTTGGGGGTAGGATTACCACTTTTCGTGTTCACGCCGGACCTTGATTTAAAAGCAATACAATTAAGGCACGCGGTGAATGCCAAGAGAGGAATCACGTTAACGTCGATCCAAATAATTGAAGTGATTGTATTTTAGGCAATCAAAAAAACATATCAACATGGTTACTTCAGTGGTAAGAAACATAGTTGTAGGCTATGAGCTCTGGTGATCAAACACGGGAAAAGTATATGGACACATTTTACGTAATCCCATAGCCTTGGTTTGATGTGCTGTGAATTATGTAGGCCTACAGTTCAGTTTGTTTTTATGGATCATGGATTCAAAACTGAATAAAATGTATTTTGGGTTTGGGACTTTTGAGACCATACCATTGGTTTTTATCAGAGAGAGTACAAGTATCTTATGTGTTTTTGACCCAGGTCCGAAATGGCAACGTCCATACTTCAGGCACCACTCTCATCTAACAAACGTGAGTCGTCGTCATCCTCGTCATTCTCCCCCCCCCAAAAAAGGGAAACAGGCTGCTGTAGATGCAGACATAGCTACTTTTCACTCACAATAGAACAAACCAAAAACACTTACAATAGATAGTATACCTTTAATAATGACCATGATCAAATCTAAGAATGTGATAGTGACCTTTGATACAACGCATATTAAATTCAGGGGTGACTTAAACATTTGTTTTCTTAAATGTTTATATATTCTCATGAATAATTTCCAATACCATTACATAAATCTGATTCCCTCAATAAATCACACTCCCCTCTGTCTTTCGCATACAGACATATGCGCATACAGGCATACAGCAAGCAGGTCCCGGAAAAAAATAAATCACACAGATACCATATATACTATTCTCTGGGTTTTCATACACTTGACATTAAATCAGTCAAATTAATTTTAAGATTACATATTTGAGGCGTTCTCAGTTAGCATTGCCAGTACATTAAAGCTTAACATTTCTGAGGATGAAGTGGAAGGGTTATATCAATGCTTCTGTTAAGAAAAGGACAAGGATAAGAAACAGAGTGACAGGGCTATCTTGATTTTAAAAGCAGTACATGCTACATTTGTCCCCAAAATGACTTAGTTTCATTGACCCCGTTGTTGGAATGATGGGGAACAGAAAAGTAACAACTATGATTTAAAATAACAAGGAAGAAGACAACAATAGTATTGTCCGGCTAAGAACTTGAACTCAAGACAGTTTACATTTCCACCCCATCAAGAAAAAAGAAAGGGACCTCCTTTGAGAGCGGATGTTCTAGACATCTTTCCCCTGAATCTTTTTGCTGACACACTTGAGTTACAGTACAGCAAATAGAGTTTCATTGACACTGTTGTCAGAAAAAGTGTTAAGGCTCCACTGAAAAAAAAAGAAAGAAAATAAAACATATTGTATCTCTTCTTCAACAAATTGTTGTCACAACAGTGTTAAGCCAAGTGATACCTAATTTCAAAAATATTTCTTTTTTTTTTAAAACATTAAAATTTTCTAATGTCACAGCCTTTCACATTATCCATTATATGCATCATTTGCAGAAGCTTTTCACATCTTCTACCAAGCCACAAGACCACCCTCACATGGACAAGAAGGGCATAACAGAACAGTTTATTTTGATTATGCAAAATAAAACTGGCCAAGTACAGTTATCAAACATTTGTCAAGATTCAGTTAATTGTCGCATTCACTCTTCCTAAATCAGAACAACCAATACAAGCACTTAACGTTTCTCCAACACTCACACCACCACAAGTTGAACAGTCACTGAATATCAGCAGCATGTTAGATTTTGTTAAAGAAGTGCAGATATTTGTTACTCAGTTAAGGATGTGAGTGTGGGAGTATAGCAAATAAAGACCTGCCAGGCTAAAAATACAGAAAGAAAGAAAACAAATAAGGATGAAGCAATTTGATTAATGGAAACTGACTTCATCCCTGCGCACGACTTAGACTGGGAACCGGACCAGAAGCAGTGTGGCTCAAAGTTTGATGTGGGCCAAAATAAATAGGAGTTGACAATTTCTTTATGTCCTCTTTTTTCATGATCTAAATTCCATTATGTCCATCCAAGTATAACCATTGATCAAGCTATAAGGAGCATTCCTCTATTGTGGTTTACTTCGGTTTTGGCGTTCCTTGGGTGGAGAGGGGAAGAAATAACAAAAGTGTTACCATTAGAAAAACTTCACTGAATAAAATCTTCTACCCCCCTACAATGGTTTATTATTTCCTTAGAGACATAGGGAACAATGTCTTGATGGGCAGAAGCCAAATAAAAGGTGAAACACTCAGAAAAGGTTCTTTACCTGATCAAGTCGAGACCCTCTCTGTATTGGAGCTGGCTCATAGGTCTGTTGAAAGAAGAGGCATTTAGGGATGGTTACACCTCCTCCACAAAACAATAAAAACAGCAAACAAATACAAAAGGGTAGACATTTGGTCTGTGATGGGGCAAATCAAGTAATACAAAACTCAGGTTGTCCCAATATTTTTTTTAAATCATCCCTATGTAAAAAGGAGATATACACTGCACTTGGAAAGTATTCAGACCCCTTCCCTTTTTCCACATTTTGTTACGTTACAGCCTTATTCTAAAATTAAATAAAACGTTTTCCTCAATCAACACTGAATACCCCATAATGACAAAGCAAAGTTTAAAAAAAAAAGTTGAATATACACTACCATTCAAAAGTTGAGTGTCTAGTTTGAGAAACAGATGCCTCAGAAATAGATGCCTCACAAACCTTCAACTGGCAGCTTCATGAAATAGTACCTGCAAAACACCAGCCTCAACGTCAACAATGAAGAGGCAACTCCGGGATGCTGGCCTTCTAGGCAGAGTTCCCCTGTCCAGTGTGTGTTCTTTTACATTGGCCAGTCTGCCTAGAAGGCCAGCACCCGTCGCCTCTTCACTGTTGACGTTGAGACTGGTGTTTGCGGGTACTATTTAATGAAGCTGCCAGTTGAGAACTTGTGAGGCGTCTGTTTCTCAAACAAGACACTAATGTACTTGTCCTCTTGTTCAGTTGTGGACTCCTCTTTCTATTCTGGTTAGAGACAGTTTGCGCTATTCTGTGAAGGGAGTATTATACAACGAGAGCTTCAGTTTCTTGGCAATTTCTCACATGGAATGGCGTTAATTTCTCAGAACAAGAATAGACTGATGAGCTTCAGAAGCTCTTTGTTTCTGGCCATTTTGAGCCTGTAATCGAACCCACAAATGCTGATGCTCCAGATACTTCATTAAATCAGAACAACAGTTTACTGCTGTGCTAACATAATTGCAAAAGGGTTTTCCAATGATCAATTAGCCTTTTAAAATGATTAGCTAACACAACGTTCCTTTGGAATAAATAAAAAAAATATGCAGTTTCCAGCTACAATAGTCATTTACAACATTTACCATGTCTACACTGTATTTCTGATCAATTTGATGTTTTATTTCTTTTTTATTATTATTTTTAAATGTTACCCCGTTTTCTCCCCAATTTCGTGGTATCCAATTGTTTAGTAGCTACTATCTTGTCTCGTCGCTACAACTCCCGTACGGGCTCGGGAGAGACGAAGGTTGAAAGTCATGCACTGCTTCTTAACATAGCGCACATCCAACCCGGAAGCCAGCCGCATCAATGTGTCGGAGGAAACACCGTGCACCTGACAACCTTGGTTAGCGCGCACTGCGCCCAGCCCGCCACAGGAGTCGCTGGTGCGCGATGAGACAAGGATATCCCTACCGGCCAACCCCTCCCTAACCCGGATGCACAATTGTGCGTCGCCCCACGGACCTCCCAGTCGCGGCCGGTTACGACAGAGCCTGGGCGCGAACCCAGAGTCTCTGGTGGCACAGCTGGCGCTGCAATACAGCGCCCTTAACCACTGCGCCACCCGGGAGGTCCATTTCATGTTATTTTAATGGCCAATTTTTTTGTTGCTTTTCTTTCAACAATGAAATTAAGTGACCCCAAACTTTTGAACGGTAGTGTATATATATTTTTATACATACCTTACAAAAGTATTCAGACCATTTGCTATGAGACTTGAAATTGAGCTCAGGTGCATCCTGTTTCCATTGATCATCCTTGAGATGTTTCTACAACTTGATTGGAGTCCACCTGTGGTAAATTAAATTGATTGGACATGATTTGGCAAGGCACACACCTGTCTATATAAAAAAAAAGGTCCCACAGTTGACAGTGCATGTCAGAGCAACAACCAAGACAAGAGGTCAAAGGAATTGTCCGTAGAGGTCCGAGACAGGATTGTGTGGAGGCACATCTGGGGATGGTACCAAAACATTTCTGCAACATTGAAGATCCCCAAGAACACAGTGGCTTCCATCAATCTTAAATGGTAAAAGTTTGCAACCACCAAGACTCGTCCTAGAACTGGGCGCCCGACCAAACTGAGCAATCGGGGTAGAAGGGCTTTGGCCAGGTAGGTGACCAATAACCCGATGGTCACTCTGACAGAGCTCCAGAGTTCCTCTGTGGAGATGGGAGAACCTTCCAGAAGGACAACCATCTCTGCAGCAATCCACCAATCAGGCCTTGATAGTAGAATGGCCAGACGGAAGCCACTCCTCAGTAAAAGGCACATGACAGCCGCTTGGAGATTGCCAAAAGGCACCTAAGACAATGAGAAACAAGATTGAACTCTTCACCCTAATTGTGAAGCACCACATTGAAGGAAACCTGGCACCATCCCTTCAGTGAAGCATGGTGGTGGCAGCATCATGTTGTGGGGATGTTTTTCAGCAGCTCGGAAGTACAGAGAGATCCTTGATGAAAACATGCTCCAGAGAGCTCAGGACCTCAGACTGGGGCAAAGGTTCACCTTCCAACAGTACAACAACCCTAGGCACACAGCCAAGACAATGCAGGAGTGGCTTCGAGACAAGTCACTGAATGTCCTTGAGTGGCCCAGCCAGAGCCCGGACTTGAACCCAATCCCTGGAGAGCCCTGAAAATAGCTGTACAGCGATGCTCCCCACCCAACCTGACAGAGCTTGAGAGGATCTGTTGCAAACAATAGGAGAAACTCCCCAAATACAGATGTACCAAGCTTGTAGCATCATACCCAAGACTTGAGACTGTAATCACTACCAAAAGGTGCTTCAACAAAGTACTGAGTAAAGGGTGTGAATACTTTTGTAAATGTGATATTTCATTTTTTGTTATTTTTATACATTTGCTAAAATTAAATGTTTTGCTTTGTCATTATGAGGTAGTGTGTAGATTGATGAGTAAAAATACGTATCAATTTTAGAATAAGGCTGTACTGTAACAAAATGTGGAAAAAGTTCATGGTTCTGAACACTTTTTTGGGGGGGGGGGGGGGGTCTATACAAAAATGGATGAAACCTATCTGTGATCAGTTAGTTTAGGATCTTTGTGATCAACAAGAGATGGTAATTATGATTACCTTTCTGACAACCTCCTCTTCTTCCTGTCTCTTCTCATAGTGGGAGAAGTCATCAAAGATGGAGGTGGTGTGTTTGTAAGTTGCGATGATCTTGAGCACCTGCTTAGCCTTCTCCAGAGGGACCTCTTGAGTGTCCCTAGAGTTGGTCACCGGCTTGTTGTCGTTGTTTTCCAGCCTGATGTGCCTCAGCTGGCTATTAGGCACGTCTTTCACAAACAGCCAGTCCACGTCAAACTTGCCTTTCCACTTGTCCTGCGCCCAAACGCCAGCACTGGTGCCGTAGTCCACGGGCGAGAGCATCTCTGCCACGCCACAGAAGTGGCCGCTACCATTGACGCTGAACAGCAAATAGACAGGGCCTTTGGCATTGATGGCACGGAAGGCTGAGTCCAGACGCTTGTTGCCATGCTCTGTGCTGCACCAGATGGAGTACTTGATGGAACGGTGGATGTCGTCCTCAGAGTAGCTCTTGATGATGAACACGCGGCCATTCTTCAGGTTCCAGTCAAACTCCTTAGGGTTGTAGCTGTGGGCAGCCCGCAGATTCTCCAGAACAGGGTGGTTCTCTAGACCTGGGCCAGAACCTGGAGGCACACCTCCACCCCCACCACTAGAGGAACCGCTGCTGTCCATGCTGCCCCCACCGTAGCCCGGGTTACGGTTGCGTGGAGCAACCCAGCGGGTCTGAGGGGGTGGGGCTGAGTTGTGGTTCTGGTATGACTGCGGGGGGGGCGGGCCCATGGTCATCTGCTGCACAAGGGACTGGGCAGATTGAACAGACTGCTGAGGGGGGAGCCCGTGGGGGAGGTGGGCATGGCCATGAGAGTGGAGCTGCTGCTGGTGGTGGGACAGTGGAGGGGCCACTTTGCTTATAGACCCCTTGTTATCCCATGTCCCAATGTCCATATTGTGTTTGATGGGTGGTGGTGGCAGGGCTCCCCCCATGGGCATGCCTGGCTTGGCCTTCAGCTGCTGTGGCTTGGCTGGTTTGCTAGCGATAGCAGCCCAGGACGTGGGCTTAGGAGGGGGCATGCCAATTGGTGTTCCACCATTGCCTGTAGAAACAGCCTGAGCCACAGCACCACCGCCGATCACAGAGCCCACACTCTTCACGCCTGAGCCATTGCCCGACACATCCCCACCTATCTTCAGCCCCAGCATCCCCTGCTCCAGGCTGTTCATGCCTGGTGCCTTGCTCAGTGTGTCACTGTGGAACCCTGTCTGACCATCAGGGACTAGTGTGCCCCCCAGGGAGCTGGGAGGGTAGCTGTAGCTGCCCCCATAGGCTGAACTCTGAGTCTGCTGGCCTTGAGACCCACTGGTACCCCAGGTGGAGAAGGCTGGGTTCTCAGGGAAAAAGTTAAATCTATGTGGGTAGATGCTGCTGCCAAGCCCCCCAGGCTGGCCAAAAACGGTGTCATGCATGAAGTGGTGGTCTCCATTGCTAAGGGGCGCATAGGGGGTCAGGTAAGGGATCGGGGGGTCGCCACCGGTGGACCAAGGTGCCTCGCTCAGGGGGTAGGGGAATCCAATGGAGGGGGCATAGTAGCTGGACAGGTAAGGGTCAGTCATGGATTGGTAGCTGTTGTTCTAGAGAAACAAAAGGAGTGTAAATACAATTTTGAAATCCTGATACATCAAACTAAATATCAACATGACCTACCATCACAAACTCCAATGACTGTCAGCTTATACCCCCAAAATTCTGATTTTAGGACCAAAGGGCCATGCTTGCAGTACTTAAGGCATCATCTTTAATTATGCAAATGTGTAACAATATCAGCTAACAATGTAGCCAAGCAAACGTCCTGTCCTCCTGTGAGAAAATATTGAGTTATGGTCCTCCCTGCAGCCAAGTCACTTTTTTATTTTCTAATTCAGACACAGATACACACATTTCAAAAGTCACTCACCTGATTGGATTGGCCAGTGAGATAGGGCTCAAAGTCATTATCATGGACAGTTTCCTTCTGGTGGAGTGAGCCATTTTGCACTGAAACCGGAAAGACTGATAGTAGGGTTATTTATCAATGTGTGTCAAATAAACAGACACACACATGTACATGTCTTTTCAGTCAGTACTGATTAACACTTGGGTGTGTAAAAGCAGCAAGACATCAAATGCATAACAAGACATGCATCACTGACATAACAAGACAGCACTGTATTTACACCGCAGCTGCATTGTTTGTAACTCAGTCCGTGCATGGTCAGTGCTTGCTACCAGCAACCAGCTGAGCAATCGCAGTCTACCTAACGAGTCGAAATTGATTTAGCTGACATTAACTACAGTGATCTTACCTTTAGCGTCTTGTCCTTTTGAATTCTTCATTCCCGTGTAATTGGTTAACATGTAAAAGAGAGAAATATGTTTTAGCTGTCTAAATAACATCCAACCCACACTCGCTGAAAATTAGAGGCTCGCTTATATTAACGTTAGTTACTTAACTTTACTATCTAGCCAACAACCAGTTTCCTAGCTAACTAAACACATTGCGTTAGCACAGAACCACAATTTACTAGAGCTGGTAAACCACTGCAACAGCTGAAACTGAGACTGACAATATTAATAAGGAGAATACATGTGAAATACATAATGTTGGGTTTTTAGCAAACCACATAGCTAGCTAACGTTAACTAGCTAAGCGCTAGGAACAAAACGTGGCGATTGCTTCAAATTATTATTGGTATAAAAAGGTCAGATTTATTACGTGTTAGCTAGCGGCTAACTTGCTAACTAAATTGGAGTTAACGTTAGCTAGCTAGATTGAATCACATCTCAGCAATGGGTGGATTGGGCGCACAACCAACCACCTTTCCTCAATGCAAGGCCTTGAGTCGACGCTGAGTGGGTTTTTTCCGGGAAATACAGTCTGCCTACCTGAGGGTCAATACTTGTAGCAGACATAATTCATGAAGCAAGCCACTGGATTTGTGTAGAGCGTTTCAATTAGACGCGTTCCCTCAAAACCTGCGTTTTATTCGTATCCCAGTACAGTAGCTAGCAAGCTAATCAGCAAGATGTTTTCCTTCGTTACAGTCAGCAGCAAGCTAACTCAAACTACTGTTCCAAGGCTCAATTCTGCCAGTCCCCCAATGTTTACGTAAATCCAATTTGGAGATAGTCCTGATGGTTTCAAAGGGTCCACTGTTAGGATTAATCCTATGTATTTTTGCTTTTCCCCCTTTATCCACCAAATTGCAGTTATTGTGCTGATGGCCCTGTTCACTTCCCCCACTAGCAGTTTCATCCGGGGTCTAAATGAAGGGATTGACGTCAGCGGCACACCAGGCGCGGTGCCTCAACGACAAAACGTCGGAAGTCATGCATCTTCAATAGCAGGACTGCGGTAATCGCGTTTTAGAAATACCACTTGTGATCTTTAATGCTCTGCCGCGATGACGAGTCAGCGCGCTAACCAATCCAACGGAAGAGTGATGGGGACATTCTGAAAAGGGACGATTTATTTGGGGCACAATCTACTAGAATTAAGGTAAGGCTTTGATAATAACATGTAAAACCTTCACAATAGAGAAAATACTCTCAATAGCAATTTAGATATCATGTATATTATCTTGACGACTGTTACTAGAAATATTAAGTATAAAACATTGCACTGAAGCCATTTAGTGAGCTTTTTTCCCCTTCCACTCACACTTTTTATAGACTCTGTTGTGTTTCTCACAAACATTAAGTTATATCTTGGTTATAAGTGTTTCACATAGAGAATGTAAAGCTGTGTGTATTTATTATAGGCTCCAAGTAGACCTACAGCCCTGCAATCATTTTATAATATTCAGATTTGATGGACTGGACTCTTGAGTCGGGACTTGAATAATAGCCAGTGATACTCAATGGTTAACATGCAATTTTAAAAAATCAATAGTAAGGCAAGTAAATGAGGAATATGAGTAAAAAACATATCTGCACACATTGGTTAACAGAAAAGCACAGTTTATTCAAACAAAATTCACTTAAAGATACAGCCAGGGTCTTTTTTCCATCAGTGGCACGCAAATTTGAACAAAATTCAGAGGTAGGCCTAAAAAATTACAAGATGCTTTTTTACATGACAACCACTGACTTTAGCTAATTTCTATCACAATATTGAAGATTGTTAATAAAATGTCTTTATTTTCCTCTGCTATCTGGAATTTAATGTATGAACTGCACACACACGCACACACACAGGCACACTCATACCTTCACATAGGTCCAAATCCTAACTATAAATCTGTATACATAACTTTGATAATTTGCACATGACTCAAATTTTCATGCAAACTTTCCATTAACATTAATGTAGGACACACAATTATAGGGTTTGGTCCATTTTCAACCGTATGTGTAAATGCATATTTTTACAGAGTGACAGTACTGTATGTCATCAAACATATAGATTCAATGGTTGTAAAGATGGGGAGAGGTCTGGCCATAATAAAGAGATGCTCTGCTTTTCTGACACCAGACTCCAAAAAGCAAGTTCTGCAGGCTCTAGTTTTGTCTAATCTTGATTATTGTTCAGTCGTGTGGTCCAGTGCTGCAAGGAAAGACATAGTTAACCTGCAGCTGGCTCAAAACAGAGCAGCACGTTTTGCTCTTGATTGTAATCAGAGGGCTAATATAAATAAACTCAGCACAAAAAGAAACTGCCCTTTTTCAGGACCCTGTCTTTCAAAGATAATTCCAAATAAATCCAAATAACTTCACAGATCTTCATTGTAAAGGGTTGTAACACTGCTTGTTCAATGAACAATAAACAATTAATGAACATGCACCTGTGGAACGGTCGTTAAATCACTAACAGCTTACAGACGGTAGGCAAATAAGGTCCCAGTTATGATAACTTAGGACACTAAAGAGGCCTTTCTACTGACTCTGAAAAACACCAAAAGAAAGATGCGGAACGCACAATCGCTCCATCAGTGCTCAGACTGTCCGCAATAGGCTGAGAGAGGCTGGACTGAGGGCTTGTAGGCCTATTGTAAGGCAGGTCATCACCAGACATCACCGGCAACAACGTCGCTTATGGGCACAAACCCACCATCCTGGACCAGACAGGACTGGCAAAAAGTGCTCTTCACTGACGAGTCACGGTTTTGTCTCACCAGGGGTGATGGTCGGATTTGCGTTTATCGTCGAAGGAATGAGCGTTACACCGAGGCCTGTACTCTGCAGCGGGATCGATTTGGAGGTGGAGGGTCCGCCATGGTCTGGGGTGGTGTGTCACAGCAGCATCGGACTGAGCTTGTTGTCATTGCAGGCAATTTCAACGCTGAGTGTTACAGGGAAGACATCCTCCTCCCTCATGTGGTACCCTTCCTGCAGGCTCATCCTGACATGACCGTCCAGAATGACAATGCCACCAGCTAAACTGCTCGTTCTGTGTGTGATTTCCTGCAAGACAGGAATGTCAGTGTTCTGCCATGGCCAGCGAAGAGCCCTGATCGCAATCCCATTGAGCAAGTCTGGGACCTGTTGGATCGGAGGGTAAGGGCTAGGACCATTCCCCCCAGAAGTCCGGGAACTTGCAGGTGCCTTGGTGGAAGAGTGGGGTAACATCTCACAGAAAGAACTGGCAAATTGGGTGCCGTCCACGAGGAGGAGATGCACTGCAGTACTTAGTGCAGTTGGTGGCCACACCAGATACGGTCTGTTAGTTTTGATTTTGACCCCTCATTTGTTCAGGGACACATTATTCCATTTATGTTAGTCACATGTCTGTGGAACTTGTTCAGTTTATGTCTCAGTTGTTGAATCTTGTTATGTTCATACAAATATTTACACATGTTAAGTTTGCAGAAAATAAACGCAGTTGACAGTGAGAGGACGTTTCTTTTTTAGCTGAGTTTACTATGTATGCCAGTCTCTCTTGGCTACGAGTTGAGGAGAGACTGACTGACTCTTCTTTTTATAAGAAACAATGTGTTGAAAATCCCAAATTGTTACACATAGCTCTGACACACACACTTATGCCACCAGGGTTCTTTTCACAGTCCCCAAATCCAGAACAAATTCAAGAAAGTGTACAGTATTATACAGACTCCTAATTGCATGGAACTTCCTTCAGCTGTGCTTTTGCCTACTCCATTGCCTGATTAGGGCATAGTAAATCCCCTACTCTGATGCTCTGCTAGGTGTGGCGCTAAGGACGCTCGACACTGCACTAGTGTAACACGCGAGTAGTTTTTGGTGCTGGTGGAAGGAACAATTCATAAATGTTTAGTAGCCTATATGTGCACAGGACCAAGAACATTTTTGGGCTCATTGATATTTTCTCAAAAACAAATATTTGTTCATTCTATCCACCCAAATTGTTCACTTTCAAGCAACCCTCACCTGGGGTCATACACAAACATTGCATAGGCCCACAGGACCTAAAATAACTGGTTCCTATATTGTGGACCATGGAAGTACTAAAAAGACAAGTCCAACTCAATATTGAAGTCTATAACCAAACAGGAAAACACGGGCACAGAAAAACCCACGCACGCCATTGTGCACGTGTTTGGGTGGAGCTGAAGGACAGCGCCAGTCAATAGGCCAGGTTGGAATCGTGGTGATGATTTGTCAGCACTTTTGTCAAACGGCAGTTCTATGACTGTGACAAAGTAAAACACATCATAATAATTATTTGTTTTCATCCAATAATGTGATAACACAGCCTGATCAACCAAATTATGACCCATCCTTGGTGATTTCAAAGCATCAGGCTACCACTCATATTGCTAAAATAAACAGCAAACCTGGTTTCAAAAAACAGATAAAGCAACACCTCTCGGCGCAACGCCTCTCCCCTATTTGACTTAGATAGTTGGTGTATATGCATTGATATGTAGGTTACGTGTGCATTTATGCAAAATGTATGTAGTTCTGTCTTTGAGCTCTTCTTGTCTATTGATGTTCTGTATTATGTCATTCTGCATTATGTTTCATGTTTTGTGTGGACCCCAGGAAGAGTAGCTGCTGCTTTTACAACAGCTAATGGGGATCCTAATAAAATTCCAAATACCAAAAATACAACACATACCATTCCCTGTACACTGATACATGTTATGTCAGAAGTATCAGTAGTTTTCTGATTGTACCTGTACTGACCTACTGTATAGCCCGCAGGGTGCCACTCTGTTGTTTCTCCTCTCTTGCCAACTACTTATGGAATTGTCATGCCAAACAGCTTGACAATGAAAATGGAGTAGGCAAAAGCACAAACTGACCTGGGACCAGGCTAGTATTGACCATAACTGCACTGAACTGTTGGTGTAGGCTAGTATGCATTAAGAGTGCCCGGGAGGCTGAGGAATTATGTTTTTGTGCAGTGTGGGAATGTCTTCTGTTTCAGTGACTGGAGATGTGATTTCACTCTTCCAAAGTAGGTATTTCACTCACTCGTTCCTCTTCTGCCCTCCTTGCTTGTCAGTCATTTTCAACCCACTTGCAAGCCTTTACTTATAGTCTGTAAATCAAGACATGATGGTAAAGAAACTGCACAGTCTCAGACAGAAACATACGGAATACATGTTGCAATATAAAATAAGTGCACGCACGCACACACACACACACACACACACACACACACACGGGCTGAATATGTATGACTTTGTTCCCCCTGAGAAAGTAATGGTACTTACAGCCCAATTGTACACTATAAATACAGCGGCGATGTTTTAGATGGGTAATGGACCCCACCAATGAAATTAACTGAAAAAGAAAACACAATTATATGAATAAATATCAAATAATTCAATACTAATTTCATACTCTTAAATAAAAGGGTCTAAATGATTAAAAGAAGTGAAACATAAAAATAAAAAAGGAAAGAAGAGGCCTTGACAGTAGGGCAGTGATGATACCAGTATCGCAAAAATGTTGTGGCAAAAATGAAAACATGAAGCAGACCTAACTCTTTAGTCCTTTAAAAACCTGCTGTATGTAAAATAGTGTGTGCTATAGCTTGGGAAATAAATTAATGTGACTCTGGATGACAACATAATTATGTTTCTTTCCAACATTATGGCGTTTTTTTCTAAAGATGTTAAATCTGATCCGTGTTTTGTTTCCTTGCCACCATACTAACAAGTATCGCGATACTGGTATTGTCCCGGCCCTACTTGACAGTATTACATGTGGCTGTGACCTTATGCCTTTCTATCTGTTCTAGTACGTGTTAAATTGTGTATGCGTTTTTCTTTGTAAAGTGTGTTGTGACCATGTATAAAATGCACTTTAAATTCACATACAGCTGTCCTCCTCCTCAGTGAAGGTGCTGACCATATAGCAGGCATAGACGAATCCCAAGAGCTGTAGGCACAAACACAGAGACCACCAATTCAACATTCAAATCAAATCACATTTTATTTGTCACATGCGCCAAATACAACAGGTGTAGACTTTACTGTGAAATGCTTACTTACATTTTGTGTGTGTGAGCATATGTAGTGTTTGTGTGGGTGTGCGTGTGCGTGTGTGTATTGGAGTGTCAGTGTAAGTATGTGTGAGTGTGTGTGTAACATGTAACATTACATTCCAATGAATAACACCACATGGGTACATTCTGAATTTATTTAATTGTGTGTTTGTGTGTGAGAGAGAGAGAGAGAGAGAGAGAGAGAGAGAGAGAGAGAGAGAGTACTCACAGAGATTAGGAGTTGTATGATACAATGTAGGACCTCTATGTATTGGTATTCCAGCCAGCATCCCAGAGCATAGATGAGTTCTGGGCTCTCCAGACTCTGCCACCTAGTGGCAGGAAGGTCCCTGTCATCACAGCCTGGCCCGTTGTCTTTCCACCATGAAAGGTGTGAGGATACACCCAGGGATAGCAGGTCGCTCTCCTGCAGTGACACAGCATATGGGTTGTTCATGTTCATACTAGCATGGTTATGTATTTATGGTATGTTATTGTTTGGGAATAGAAAAACTGTTTGATCCAGTGCCAAAATAATACACAATTGAAGACGAAGCAAATATATTAGTTGATAGCAGGTCTGAATATTAGTGACCAATACCTTGGAAAGGCCTCCCAGGTCCAAATAGAAACAGCACACAAAGACATTCCAGGCCACCCACAGTAATGTCCACAGCAGGTACTAAGGCATGAAACAAAATATTTGATGACCATTTTAGACACATAATGTCTATCTATTTGTATGGAGGCAAACCTCTATACATGACAGAATTGTAACCATGGCCAATGCTTTTCCACAGTAGTTATACAAATGACTTTGCCTTCAGCACGTACAGTTCCATTCTTCTATGAAGAATAGACACATTTCATGCAATTATCCACGTTGATTTTCAAGGTGTAATTTAAGTAAGTAAATACAGTACACTGCATTTAAACTTGCCTATGTAATAACCATTTAATTACACAACTTTCTCTATGCTTAATATAACGTGGGATCAATATTTATATTTGCAGCACATAAACATTCTTACATCACAGGTGATCCCTTACAGCTATTGTAGATTGGATTATGGATCAACAGTAATATTTCAGTGAGGACTGAACATTTATTTTCTTTATCGTAGACAAAACACACAACATTATCCATTGTAGGATAGCCTGGGGCAGATTAACACAAAAGTAGTGTGGCCTAGATGTGACTTACTAGAACAACGTAGCGTGGCCTGTACTGGATGGTTCCAAAGAGGCTGAGGATAACCATGATTATTTGCAGGAAGTTGACCATGATGGGAGCCCACTGGTAACCAAGGAAGTCAAAAGCCTGCCTCTCCAATGCTGTCATCTGGGATGTGAAAGGGAGAGAGTAGGAGGGGCAGAAAGAGATGGTGGGTTAAGAATCTCTATGACGTGCATTATGCATGAGGAAGCATCTTATCAAGTCATCCACTCACTGCTTCCAGACTCTCCAGAAATTCTCATCTAAACAGTTGGTTCTGAATTGATGGATGGTGGTGTTAAACGGTCATCTCTCCTACAAAGCATTCACTAGACTCATTTTTCCCCATGCTGACTGCTCCCTCTGGGTTGTCAAGGTAACTGAGTCACTGGGACAATGCATGTTTCAGGGAGAGGGGCAGAGCAGGGATATGAATTCTGTCCTCTGAGTCGCCTTCTCAATCACTCAAAATGGGGGGTAGGGTTGGAAGAAAGAGCGGGACAAAGTGGGACTAAGGTTCAGGCAGAGTGGGGGTTGACTCCCTTTCCCCTTAGGCAACTCATGCAAGCAAGATAAACATGCATATTTTTGTATTCTAAAAGCACACAATCAATTATTTTATTTTCAGTGTTGACTCATGGCTTGTAGTTATGGTGAGCAAGAATACAAAAATCTTAATTAAAAAATGTATGTTAGAGAGAAATATTAATTTATGTTTGATTGACGTTGTATTTGATGTGAAATATTTATATTATTATAATACACTTAAATTTGTTTTTCTCAGCACACAAATATATATGGCCTATTATTACATAGTTTTACTTCAAATATGTTTAATTCAATTTAGTTGGATATGGAAATGGAAAGACTGACTGGTGTGTCGTGGGAACTGTAATTTACACGTTTATCTCAAACGCGCAAAATTGGCCTACTTTGTTTTGTCTTTACAAAAACAATTTCAACAACATCAGCCAGCAGAAGTGGCAGTAATCACTGAAGGAAGTAAACCAAGGCTATGGTAGCAGGTGTGTTTTGAAAGTCTGTATAGAGATAGTATCATCGCAGAAGAATGATCTCACCACTTGGAGAGTGCAGAGGAAGATCAGCATACATCGTCCTGAACAGCAACCCATTCTCTCTTATCTGCATAAATGGCTTCCAAATAGGCGAATCGAAACAGCAAAGCAACTTTTTATAAATTCATAGGGGGCAAGTTGAATAGTCCTTCCCATATCCAAACAAGCTCTCCGGTCCGGGGACGTGTCGTGGTTTGCAGCGGTGGAACAAAACGAACTGAGAAGGAAAAACACTTAAGGTTGTTACAACGAGGGGGAGGGTAGGGGGCATAGTAATTCCCCTACTCGGATGCTCTGCTAGGTGTGGCGCTAGGGACGCTCGACGCTGCACTAGTGCACCAACTAGTGTAACACTCCAGTAGTTTTTGGTGCTGGTGGAAGGGACAATGCATAAACGTTTAGTAGCCTATCTGTGCAGAGGACCAATAACATTTTTGGTCTCAGTGATATTTTCTCAAAAACAAATATTTGTCCATTCTTTCCACCCAAATTGTCCACTTTCAAGCAACTTTCACCTGGGGTCATGCACAAACATAGCATAGGACCTAAAATAACTGATTCCTATACTGTGGACCATGGAAGTACTAAAAAGACAAGACCAACCCATATTGAAGTCTATAACCCAAACATGAAAACGCGGGCACAGAAAAACCCGCGCACGCCATTGTGCACGTGTTTGGGTGGAGCTGAAGGACAGCGCCAGTCAATAGGCCAGGTTGGAATCGTGGTGATGATTTGTCAGCACTTTTGTCAAACGGCAGT